>NW_009936722.1:46840-91062 GCF_000696875.1 Nestor notabilis
GCAGTCCTGCACTGAATACAGCACTGCAGGGCATACAGAAGCCTCCTTATAGAAGTGTTCAGCAAAAACCAAGGGTGAGACTTGCAAAAGCGGTCAACATTTATTTGTCATAGGCTTTTCTACTGTTGCCCATGACTGTAACCACTGAACACATGCTGCAGCAGTGGAATGCTTCCACTGTATCTGGGTGCAATTTGAGAACAATGGGAACTGTCATCCCATTAAGCTTTTGTTCTTTTCCCTCTTCCCAGTCTCACTAGGAGACTGAGGGTATATCTTAGCTTGATAGACCTCAGAAGTAACATGAGGATTATTGTTAAATAGGAAACAGGGTGAACTAGCTTGACCAAACCCTTGGGTTGTGGTGCCAGCAGCAGTTGGGTTGGCTAATGTAGAGCTGTCTTGGGTGTGCCTGTAGCCTCAAAATCTGAACTGCAACATTATTTCATGTTCCCTGTTAGGGCTCCTCCTTATAAAAGTAACTTTTTACAAAATACTTCTGTTCCCAAAAGTACTCAGGGTACTCACAGTGCAGGTGCCAGGAACAGTCCATTTTCTACTACCTTTAGTCTATTTATCCAAATTTACAGTCAGAACATGGACTTTTTCAAACACTGACAGACCTATGGTCCCTTCTACATAGTGCTACCCCTATAAATTAAAAAAGACTGAGAAGATCTTCATCCATTTATAAGGAACGAGAAAGTCCTTCAGATTTGCTTTCAGGAGTAGCTTCTCCTAAAAGTGAATACAGTTCCAGTAATCTGACTGTGACTTGCTCATACGCAAACTAAGATAATTCGAATGAAATGTATAACTATGTTGTTACTTTTCTTCGTTTAGGAAAATGAGTGTAGAAAGCCTATTATTCTTCTTTTATATCTTCTGTATATACTCATTACCTTCCGAATGAGTAAAGTTGGAGTAGATAAATCAAAATTGACTGCAAGTATTTACTAGTCATACCACACAACCTAAGTGTTTAGTAATTTTTCAAAAGATTTTTGTTTTATATAAAGGCATAATATAACTGGAAATTAGTTAAACACAGGCTTACCATCAGATTCCGAAGCATAGGATAGCTGGATTTTCACTACACATTTCATACATTTTTGTTTGGGAAGGAACCAGTTAGGGAAAGTTCAGTCGGTAAATGAAACTTCTCAAAACTTCACCTGAGGTACCTGAAAATAGAAACACAGTATATCTTTTGTAATTATAGTTCGGTTGCTACAAGGATATTATGTATATTGTAAGAATATTCTAAAAAGTAACAGGCATTTGATGTTTGGAATTACACCCCAGTCCTGAAAGAAGCCACTCAATCTGTGTTGAAAACAGCTACAGATTTGGTTTCAAGGGTGACTTCCTTCCAACTACCCACCTTTTCATTCTTATAATGATCATCAACAAGTTTTCAAGCCATTTGTTTACAGGACAACGTGTGAAAGTTAAGTTTGACATGTTTGTCAATATTGTATCTCCTCAAAAAACATACTTAAACCAGGGACAAAAGTAATAAACACTAGAATGTTTGAGAGAGACACCTATAGATGAGCGTGAACAAGCCAAGTAAGCAATGGCACAATACAGGCACAGCTGAAAGCTCTTGATTATTTTGTGTCAGTTAGAGGAGCCACGTGAGCAGCCTCAGCTTCTTTCCTTTTCCAGCAGGACTAGGTTTTGCTCAAAAACATCTTCAAAAGAATACATTAGCCCTTTCGATTGAGATAAGAATTTAAGAATGCTGTATCTTCCCCAGCAGACAAGTTTTTCCATAGCATAACAGTGCAATGCTGGAACTTCAGAAGTCCATGGGTGGTTTGCTCCCTGAACGAGGCACATTTTCATTACTTTATACAGCTGGTTTCATTTGCTGATTTGGTCACTTAAGTCCGACATATGCTAACATATCAGAGAAGTCTTTTTGTAGTATGAAGTACAAAGCCATCTGGGGTTTTAATTTATAGCTTGCAGTGCAGCATACATGCACTGGGTTGTGAGGTTCAGTCCTCAGACTGTTTTTAAGACTAATATTGAGAGGTACCTGTTAGTGAGGTGAGGTGAGTTTATCTGCTGATCTTATGTATGAAACCAAACAACTATATCTCCAAAATAGCTATGCCTGGTGACTTCTGGTCAGCTAGGGTGCCAGCCTGGAGACCTGCTGGTCTGACTCCTGCCTGATTCAACTCTGCAGAGGCTTTTAATTCCATACTGCCTGTCAATTTGTTTAATCTCCACCCATTCAGTGTAAGCAATTTCTGAAACAAAGAGGTTTCTGAAGTAAAAATCAGGCTTTCAGAGGCTGGCAACAGTTAGAAAGTCTGCTTTTCTTTTTCAACATGAGGATACTATGCACATTTCTTAGATGCAGATCTATTGAAAGTAATCATGCTCTTTCACCTCCAGAAAGTCATTCTCTTACGTTTATCCAGAACCATCAGAGCACATCTGGCTCTTGATATAGAAAATGTCATTCAGATTTTTGAGTTCATAACTTGCAAAATTCTGGCTCTGAGTCCCCATTTGTCCATGTACTGCCCTCAGTGAGATAAAGCTGTGGTATTTCAGTTGCTCTTTCTGCTCCTCTCCAGATGGACTACTGTCACTGGAAGATCCCTGATTATGGAGCTTGTGCAGGCGAAAACTAAATTAAATGCAGTTTAACTCCTACTTGCTCAGCTCCTGGGGCAACAATATGTGAAACTGCCTAAGATAAAACACACAACCCATTCAGGAAATAGGAACATAAGCCCAGTCTAACACCTCATAGCTCTAACAAATAGGCTACAGACGCATAGATTCACTTGTTCCCTCCTCTTCTTCCAGCCTGAAGGCCCTTGTCTCTTGGCTGTGCTGATGTTCAGCTTTAAGCTTAATGGTGCAGCATCCTCCAGTCCATATTACTCTGTACCCTGACAGGTAGAACAGCCTCATGTGAGATGTGGTTTTAAAAGCCATTTAAACTGAGACCGGAGCAGTTAACATAGATGCCTCTCCTTCTGCATGAATCCATTAATCCTTCTGTCAGTAAGTTGCCATGCAAAAAGCACACTAAATTCTCTTTCCACCACCTTCCCAATAAAGCAGCATGCTAGTTGTACATTAAGCAGCAATGCTTGTGCTTCTGTCCAGGGTGTACTCCAGCCTGCTGGCAAACCTTCGTGGTTTTGTGTGTAGTCTTCATCCCCCGTGCAGTCACAGGGGCTTCCTAACTGTGCCTCACATGAACAGAGTGTCACTGTGTGACCTTGGAGAGCTGTGTCTGGATTAAGAGCAAATAACCGAAAATGAAGAGTTTTTAAGGATGTATGGCTTCCTCCACTACCGGCTTTTGGAAGCGCTCCTAAACAATCCCATCATAAAAAAAAATGAAACCAGAGTAGCCTAAATCTCTGCTGGGGGTTGTTTGAAATAACCAAAATAACCTGCTTGACTTTGCTGTGACATATTCTGGAAGAGTTCCTCAGGCAGCTACAGCTGACAGGCAATTAGGAAATTGTTCCTTGCTATTTCACAAGCTGTCAGTTAATGGCTCCCAGATGAAGCACAGACAGTGCCTAGGGGAGTGCTAACCCTGTTTCACTGAAGACCGGTGAAGGAGCAAAGCTGAAGACAGGAACTCACTCAGAGATAGGCAGAAAAGCAGTAAAGTCACAGTTAAGAAACAGTGGCTCACAGCTTTCATACCTAAGGCATCTGATTAGCCTTGTGTCCATCGCCAGAAGCGGTTTTCAGGGGGACAGTCTGGGGGAGAACCATGAATGCAGTTAGTTCAGCTGGAAGCCATTAGTGTACAGCTGAGAGGCAGCAAGGAGCAGCTTCCTGAACTGCTTCCCAGCAATACCACTATGAGTATTTCCTTTTCAAGGCAGAGTCAAGCTGATAAAATAAGACTAAAACTAAAATTGAACTTACCTCATGCCAAAATCAAACAAGCAGGTTGGAACTGCTTATATGTTTGGGAATAAGTGAGAAGCAGTTTATGGACCTGTTTTCTATCATGTCTCAGCTGTTTGATCCTGGCAGTCAGCTAAGACCTCATAACTGACCGTGAGAATGCGTGCAGTCCCTTTGAAAGCAAAATCAAACAGGTGAAGACTGAAAGCCATGACTCAGTGATTTAAACTTGCGTCTTTAACTTTGCTCTGAAACAGAGAATTGCTCTTTCAGAAATTAGTAATGTAAATCTGGGAAGTAATAAAGACCAACCTGCTATATGTTAGTCTCAAAAAATAGCACAGAAGTCCCCTCACTTTGTACTTTACAGTAAAAATGGTTAAGCCCAGTTTCAGAGCTTGAGCACTTTTATGTTTCCTCCAGACTATGCTCTGCACTCCATCCCTGAAGCATTTTCATTTTGGGTGAAGAAGATGGCTAACTGAAAGGATAAGCTTAGTGATTTACAGATGTGGTCAATTACACAGAACAGACTGCCAGACAACTGTCCTTCAAGATTTCTTCTAGGGATTCTTGGCGTAGGTGGTTTTGTTTCTGAGCATGCACCCTCTTCTTTCAGCTCTAGCTTTTTTTGGTTGCCTTGTAAGGATGGAAGGCACTTACTGTAGCCTTGTCATGTTCAACTTTAATAGCTAGAGCTGCTGTAGTGACACTAAGTTAAATTTTCATTTCAAAAAGCATTATAGCAAGCTCAATAACTTTTCAGTTTACTTAGCATTTTACACTTTTCTATTAATGTTTCTGGCAGTACTTCTTGAGGCAGGTGTTCTGCTTCTGGAAACTTCTTTTCTTCATAGTATATTGAAGTGTCTCCTAATGCTGGTTCTACAGAATTCTTCTTTTGGCCAGGCTCATATATGGTATTAAATATTTTGGTAAAGGTTAAAATTAGGAAGGTGGTTATACCTAATAGCTCTTATAAACAGCATAAAGATTAGTTAAAGACCCCATTCATTCTTTGTGTATCTACCCTGACTATATTCTGATACATAAAACTATGTTACAGTTTTATAAATACAAATCTAATTTTGCCAAGTCCTACATCTGTGTAAATATACTGAATTTCAGCATAAACAAATTGATAGCTATTTGGAATTTTTCACACTCAAATGAAAAACTGCTTTTAGTAAATCCAAACTTAGTTGAGTATTTAAGTCATGTCGTAGGAATAGTTTTAACCAAAAAAGGAACTATTAGAAATGTCGAATGATTTTGAACTCTTTTGGAATTAAGTCTTTCTGGTTTCAAAGCTAAAACTTGACAATTTAAAGAATGATAGAGGAAGAGACAGTTTCCCTACACACACAGATGCAATAGCCCAGTAATGAATATGCTCATGCAAATGATCAAAGATCGATTCCTCATTTATACTTTTAGATTATGAATTTATTAATTAGACTTTAAAATAAGATGTTAATACTGGAAAAACTTGCTTCTGAACTCTTTTTAAGAATATTTGTATGAATTTGTCAGTCCTTATAGATTAGTAGCAAAAATTGAGTTCACGTATTTTTGATTTGTTTTTACTTATATGCAATGACAAATTTAGAAGACACAGTAAACTTATTACAACTTCTTTTTCTATATCTGAAATGTTTCTAGGTTAGAAGAAATCACCTCATAACCTCTGGCTTCTATTCTGTGAAAATAAATAACGGGATTGGAAATAACCTCAGAGTGCTACGAATCTTCCAAGGTAGAATATCAATAGCAGTACTCAATCAATATTTCAATTATCGCCAGAATTTTCTCAGTATTTCTAAGCCAGTTTTCAATCAAGTATTGTGAAAATAAATAGGGTAGCTCAGGGATTATGAAAAATTGTGAGAGGTAGGTGGAAATTAACAGTCCAGTCCTGCAGCTTTGCTGTGTGAAATCACACATGCCTCCATGACAAGTTAATTCAGTGCCCAAGCTGAAGCACAGCCCAAGCAGTGCAATCCCCAGATCTGCGTCCTGATCCCCCAGTGACCCCAAAGACAGTACCAGTCAGCACCTGGCCACCACAAAGCACCAGGGCTTTTTTTTCTATGAGCCAGAACACCACCAAGCCATACAGAATTCAGGCTGGAAAGCAGAGGCTAAAAGCTAGAAGAAAGTTGTTTTGTTTTGTTTTGTTTTGATTTCCCCATGAGATTCATTGGCTTCAGGAAAAAGGGGAGCACTGGAGCAAACAAGGAGCCCTTGGACAGATGCAGTTGGTGAAAGCTGAATTAAAAAGCACTTTATTGTTTTCAACAGTTAGTTTCTGTCCTCTTCTGCACTCCGTGAGATGAAGTGCTTGAGCACAGCTGGACACTAGAAACCCAGGATCTCAGGATCTAACCTAAAATGCCACCTCACCCTGCCAACATCAGTTACGTTTTGACACATGCAATGAATTGCTTAATTAGGTCCCAGGTTTCTTGTGTGAAAAACGTTAGCAATTCTGAAAAGGGATATAAGAAACCTGTGCATAGTTGGGAATAGACTGTAGTGTCATTCATTCTTATTGCATCAAGGGCAGAAATTTCTCACTGATGCAATAGACAACATGATCCTGCCTGAGGTAGATGACAAAAAGAATTAAACAGTTTCAAATTTCCCCAAATATTAATTAAAACAAGGAGGTGAAGGTCTTATCTTCAAAACTATATACAACCAAGAAATATACAAACTGAAAAGTACAAAACCAACACATCTCTGCATGATACAGAGTTGCTAAATCCAACTCCACAGGGAAAACGGTTTGTTCTTTGAGTATTGTCTAGGTATTAGGCAGCAGTAGGAACATGGAAGTTGTATTTTATTTAATAGTGCTGATAAATGAAACCAAATGCAGCTTTTTACCACAGGCACTGGAATGAGTCATTCTGAAATACAATATCTTAACAACTCCAAGTCAAACCTTAAGCAATCCAACAATGGTATTAAACAATGGCCTGTTTATATCCCATTTAGCTGTTTTGTTCTGACTTACTCATGGACAACATAGTACATGAAGTCTGTAGAGTTCTATGAAAATATCATATTACTACAAAGGAAGTAAAAGGATCTATGGATTTGAAAAGTCATCTCTGCCAATACAATGATTCTCACAAGTGGTTCTATGCTAGCATCTATTATCTGTGAAGGCTAAAATACTGTTACAGAAGTCAAGTGTTTGTGTTTGAATATGTTGTTGAAGTAAGAATATAATTGTGTACTGAAGTAATGCACAATGGGCAATATGTTACATAATCCCCGCCTGTTCTCCACTCTTATTCTTAAAAAAATCAAGAAAAAAGAAAATGAGACAATGTGGAAATCTTTTTCCCCTAATAAAATGGGCATAGTATGATTCTCTCAAATGAAAACAAGATGATTTCACAAAAAATAAAGAGGCTATTTGTTGCTCACATATTGTTCCAAATTAATGTCTTCCGCATCCTTTATAGTTTTGAATTTTGCCATTGTGTGAGCACCACTGATCACGTGGGCTGAATTATTCCTTCCAGAGTAATGCTGAAGTTTTGCCAAAATTGCCTCCATGTTCTTACGAAGCTGAAAAGATTTGGTTTGTGTTTGTTGATCCAAAGTCTATTCATTAAGGTCTAATCCATTAATGACAGTTTGGATACTTCTAGCACTTCTAAGGTGTTCAAGGAATGACAACATTTCCTCAGATATGATATATCTTCATTTCTGGAGAGCCATCAGCCATTTCTCGTAGTCCTGTATATGTTGTTATGAACAAAGAAATACAAAAGTAATATTAATTTTTTTGTTGGATAAAGTTTTTAGATGTTCATCCTATAACCACCATATACCTCTCTAAAAATACAAACCAATACAATTTTGTCAGTCTTTCGCTTGGTAATTTTAAACGGGATGAAGAAAAGAGAATGACAAACCTACAGTTTCTAAGGATTTTGCTGATTTGTGCTGACAAATATTTATGTTTACATGGGTTACAACTACTGTTTATTAATAAAACAGATTAATGATGTGATCGGGGGAAAAAATAATGGCCTTTGTTGTCAAAATCACAACAATAAGAGAGATAATATTGAGTTTCCTCTATGCACTATTAAATCAAGTACTAATTATAGAGAAGTGGCACATATTCCACCTGGGTTTAAATTAAAGACTTAATTTAAGACATGGAACCTGTTGGTGGCAGAAATTATTCGCAACAGTTACACTGGGATTACACTGGAACACTGCGACAACAAAAGATTGCATTTGTTGATGTCATATCTGACCTCCTCTGTGGAGGTTCCTGCATGCTTACTTATATATATAGCAAAGTATTAGTGGCTTAGCTTTTGCTCTTAGCCTAGGAAAATGCCTTTGCCACAAGCAAAGACAATACATTTAAGAAGAGATTGTACAATATGATGGAACTAATATATTTTTTTAAGAGGAAAATATTTAACAAATATACCCTGGTTTAAATGATCATATTACATGCTGCATTTCACTTTATTTAAAGAAAAAAATAAATCTCTGAAATCTCCCTCTATTCTTACTCTACAGTCTCCTTAGTCCATTTCATTTATTACTTCCCTCGAAGGCACAGTTAAAAGCATAAATTTTTATCCAAAGGAAAAATGAATTTCTTTTTGTCCTGGGTTGCATGCATTTACTGTAGTTCACTGTCACATTCACACCCCACAACACTGTAGACAATCAATCACCAAATATCATCAACTATTCAAACAGATGAATCTCAGATACACGTGAGGAATATCTTCTCATCAAGTTACCAGTATCAATAATGAAAACATGACATGCAAGGGAAGGGAGTGGAAATGGAAAGACAGATGCTGATGGGGAGCTTTTGCCACACACTTGGTCATCTTATAATTCTAACCATCCAGTGTAAAACAGACAACAGGATGATTGCTGTTGTTTTACTGATTAACCATTCTCTCCCTTTTTTCCCGAAAGGCACCCTGGCCAACTCTTCTTAGTAAATATTGACACCTGTAAACCAAGCTGACTGATGCCTTCGGCTCTTCAGCTCTCTTCCCATCTGTTGCCTGGGAATTTTAAGTGAAGTATTTTGGGACACTTGCTCTCTTTTCATTGAAAACTGTAAAAAAAAAAAAAAAATCACTACCCCAAAGCTAATCCTAGAGCCACATGGCTCTAGTGAGGCCTGTAGTAACTAAAGGGAAAACACAGCATATGTAAAATGCATATTCCACTGGCCTCTTCTGACTACTCTTCTTTAGTTAACAGCATGCCAGGGTAATCTGCTTAGTTACCAAGTGGGGCTTTCTTCCCTTTTCCCCATGAGATCACCCTGACCACGATCAAAGTCCAAACACATTCTCAGCTAACTCTATTGTTCCCAAGAGTGGGATTAATGACTAATTATGTCAGGTCACTCATCCAGATGGCCTCTCAGATGTTCCTTTGTCATTGCCTGACCTTCCATATGCCCCTTTGACCTTGAGGTTTATTTCCATGGCAACATGAAGCCTCAGTTTCCTTGCTGAGACTGCCAAGAAGTGGCCAAAGGGGGGATATGGGATAATCTACCCATACTTTGTATTCTGCTTCCATCTCATGCCTTGTTAAATCCAATGAATAGATAAAAAATGCTATCTGATCCCAGCTGAGTGATGACCATGGTCATGATTCTATGTTACATGCTATGTTTTTTAAATTAGCAGACAGCTTTGTACATGGAAACGTGCATTTAATTTGAAGAACATCAATCGCCATAATGTGATCTTTTTATCTCATTAATGTTAAGCAAGGGTAATAGAATGGAATTACAAAATATCACTGTGAAAGGAATACAATTCAGAGAATTATAGATATCCCCATTAAAGCCCTAGAGATGTTTAGATAAGTCTACTTGTTCAGTTTCATAAATTAAAGATTCTTTTACCTTTCCTGAGGTTTAAATTTAGCCTTGGATGTTGATCTTCTTCCAAAGAAGGTTTTTAATGTGGCTAATGCAATGAAAAATTTTTTCTAAAACACCCAAATAAGTAAATAAAAATATAAAAGGCCAGTGACATATGAACTCAATTTAAAAGGTTGAATAGTATTTTCATGAGTAGAATTATTTTCTTTTAGCGTATAAAAATGAATGTTGGACAAGATCTGAATTTACTACTAAGTGCTGTCAGCTGTAGCAAAATTGGTTGATACTCTTACTATCTGGCCATAAAATGAAATAATAAACTACTCTTTTTTTTTTTTTCAGATTTCCTTAAATTTTGTGAATTAATTGGTTAAACATATATATATATGTACAAGAGTGAGCATCAGATTTATGGTTTCCTGTTCACTGTCCTAAACCAGCATTTTAATGGAGCAGTAACATTATTTAGGCCACATCCCTAGTTTTCACCACAGATTCTGTTGTTTGGTTTGATTTTTTTTCGAAGGAGCTACTTAAATGAATTAAATGAGACATGGAATATACCTGCCAATTTGGAGGGTCATGCCATCCATATTTTCCCCAATTTTTAAGGATGTCAATGCATACTATTTTACAAATTGCTTTGCAAATGCATTCCAAAGATGTTACTTGGCCTTTACTTGGTGCAAATTCTTGTAAGACTCGGAAACACCTACAAAGCAAAACAGAATATAATGCATTGACATCAAACTGATTATTCACTCTTCATTCCTAGCCTTTTACACTGAAAGTATCTCAGTGAAAGTTATCTCTATGAATGCATGTCTGCATAAAATTCTATTTCTACAACTTTTGAGATGAGACAGACATTCATATAAAACAGTCCACATAATTTCTATCTGCCTTATGCCTTCCCATTCTGGAAGGAAAAGAGGGATGAAGCAGTAATGCTTCACTAAATTTTTCATTGCTTCGTTCAAGAAATCTCTCATATTTTGATCTCTGTACACAATCCGCCAGTGAAGGAGGGAAGCAGAGGATTTCTGAGCTGCCACATTCTTACATAATTTTCTATGCACCTGTGAGCTGGATGAAACCAGAGACCTGAAGAGAGGCTGATAAATCATCAGAGCTTCAAAATCTTTACCATATTTGTGCACAGAGGATAATGTTAAGATTGTGTTCACTACTTCCAGTTTGGTCCTTTCGAATTTTATTTTCTTCACTTTCCAACCTTAACACTCTAACAGTTTTTAACTGAGTTGTAAATGTTTCTAAGGAGAAAGATGAAAAATTAAAGCAAATTCCATTATACAGTACAATTTTCTAAGTATTAGTAGCATTTCCTGTTCAGAAACAAACTTATTGAAACACAGAGATGATTTATAGTTCATGTAATAGGCAAGAAACCCATTCTCAAAATGGTTTTCTCATAAACAAAAAATACTGTGCATATTATTTTGATATAATGTTCCACAAATATATATTAGAAATGTGTCGTGGTTCAAGCCCAGCCGGTAACTTGGAACCATGCAGCCGCTCACTCACTCTGCCCTTCTTCTTCCCTCCGCTCCCGGAGGGATGGGGACGAGAATCAAAAGAATATAACTCCCACGGGCTGAGATAAGAGCAGTCCAGTAACTAAGATATAATACAAACCACTACTGCTACCAATAATAATGATAAGGGAAATAGCAAGGGGAGAGGATACAATTGCTTACCACCCACCAACTGATATGCAGCCTCACCTGAGCATCGATCTGGGCCTTCCGGGTAACTCTCCCTGGTTTATATACTGGGCATGACGTGCTGTGGTATGGAATACCCCTTTGGCCAGTTTGGGTCAGGTGTCCTGTCTCTGCTTCCTCCTGGCTTCCCCTCCTCCCTGGCAGAGCATGAGACTGAGAAAGTCCTTGGTCAGAGTAAACATTACTTAGCAACAACTAAAAGCATCTCTGTTATCAGTGTTGTTCCCAGGCTGAAAGTCAAAAGCAAGAAGAAGAAAAAATGACTGCTGTAGCTGAAACCAGGATAAGATGTTACTTGACTGTTGTATTTACAAATACACAGACCCTCTACAATCAACTAAAGTTTGTTTACTGATGTACTTACTCAAAAATAATGCAGGTAGTACAATGGCAATGTATAATGTAAAGAACAAGTTAAAGTTTTCAGAAATGCAAAGAACATTTTTAAATACTACAGCACTATCAGATCAACACATATATTTACACACATTGAAAGGCATTGTACTAAAAAAATTAATAAATACAAACACACATTGTAAAAAGAAAGTAACATGGAATAATGGGATACTTTTGGAGTCACTTCATAGCCATGCCTCGGTGTTCTCAGAAGGCAAATTTGACTTGAGAAGGAAAAAATATCAACTCTGTGTTTTCCAAAATGTCCTCTCATCATGGGTATGAAAGCTATTTTCACATCTAAATGAGGTTTGATATGTGCACATTCTATTGATTTTGCATAAAAGTGACAAGGTGTTGAAAGACCCATGAAAATGATTTGCGTATAATACTTGTGTTCATACAAATGCAGGCTCCACCAAGGACCACTGGAAAGTTTGCAGGATGACTAATGTGCTCAGAATAAATTATTTAATCAATCCATCTACTGGAAATAATGAGAATAGTTCAACAGTTTACTATAACTGTTAAGCTTATATGTACTGGTAATCAATTTTTTTAAAAACAAAAAGTTAACATGAATGAAATGTCTGAAAGATAGCAACTAGTTTTTTAGTGTTCAGAATATCAAATTTATCTTTAGAAGTGACATGCGCTCAGAAATGCCTTAGCAAAGAAATGCAAGCATGATACACAGAGAAATCCATATAGCAGATGGCAAGGACAATTCTATTTTTATAACGTAATTAATTACTTAGAAAGTAATGGTAGTGGCCAATCATTAGTACTTTGAAAGTGTCTATTTCATCAAAGTTTATTGGTGAGTGTTTTATCATGCTCCAAGAAGTGATTAAGTAGAATTCAATATGTCTTTTTAGGTCTGGCAAGATTGTCATGTGGTTAAGGATAGATCTGGATGTTCTTCATTGCTTTCTCATTTAGCTGAGGTAAGTCTTTGAACAAATTGCACAGATGTTCAATGTCTGTTTTTCTGCATAAGAAATTGATCTAATAATAATAATTGCTGATGTTATAGATGTGCAGTGAGATTACATTAAGTGACGACAGTAAGGCACAGTGGAAAATGGCTCATGTTGTAATATTCCTATGAAATAAAGACAGTTTGAGGTGTGCAAGGGCTGTAGGACATTGCTTCCTCTTATTAAAAAACTGCTTCCTCCACAATAACTAGTTTTTGTAGGATACTCCACACTATGTAGAACGTAAGAAAATAGATGTCTGAATGAAAGGCTTATATATGCACTTGTACATCTATGTTCATCAAGACAACCTTGATGCAGTGCTGACCACAGTGGAGAATAACCATATCAGAATCAAAATAATTTCTGAATGTTAAGTGTGAAAACCTTTCCTACAAATTTGCAAAGCAACTGAACTTTTGCCTTACAACAATGCAATGCCAACAAAAAAAAAAAAAAGAGGAAAGTTGTTTTATCTCAAAAATCTGTATGTGATTTTGAACGCTAACTATACATTAGAATGACCAAAGCATTATTATTTCAGACTGTCAATGCATTAAGGCATATTTTCCAGGTATTTGATCAAAGGAATGGGGGATTTCAAGTGAGCTGTTTTAAAGTGCATAGAGTTGATAAATCTCTGCAATGATTTTTCTGCAGTTAACAACATTGGAAAGTTGTTTGGTATGTTGATATATGTGCACGGATATTCTGCACACTTTGATGTTTAATTCCATTAAATTTCTTTTTTAATGAAGTACTAATAAAAGTAAGAAATGCCACTGACTTTCAGAAATACCTGTGCTATAGTACTTTTGCAGATGTTCACCCCTTAAAAGATGCATATAGAATCACAGAATCATTTAGGTAGGAAAAGACCTTTAAGATCATCGAGTCCAACTGCTAACCTATCACTGCCAAGACCACCACTAAACCACGTCCCTAAGTACCACATCTACATGTCTTTTAAATAACTCCAGGAATGGTGACTAAACTACTCCCCTGGGCAGGCTGTTAAAATGCTTGACAACCCTTTTGTTGTCACCTGCAACTTTACTGAGGGTGCACTCAATCGCTTTGTCCAGATCATTGATAAAGATTAAATAGAACTGGCCTCAATCCTGAGTGCTGAGGAACACCACTTATGACCAGCCTCCAGCTGGTGGTTCATGTCCATTAGCTGGATCACTGGCAGCTTAGAAATTCCTGAGCAAGAACTCTAACAAGAGCTACAGGAAAAGCAATACAATAAAAAACTATTAACAACTCAAGAGATTCACGAGGGCATCAGTCACATAGAGAAGATACTTGGGTTTATTACCAAAAAGCATTTGGGATTGTTGCTTGAAAAAAGAGCACCTGGAGAACTCTGATCCCGTTTGCTGGATACCGGATGTCTGTCTTGGAAAAGCTTTTCCATAATGCTTATCTTATCTACATACTCTTTGGATTCACCCTGCAGCACCTGCTCCTTCCTTATCAATTTCTAAACCACTGGTGGAGTCAGTCAGTCAAGAAAGAATGATCACCTTACCCTACTGTTGCTAGTTTTGAGTTGTGTTGCCCACACGAATCTCTTAGCCTGGTTAACTTGATCCTCTTTGCTTGTAGAGGGGTTTTCTTTTCTTTGAGAGCCCTTTGCAGTGAAGGAGAGAGCAACAGGGGTGCCCATTCCTCCCCTTACATACTTAGACAGGGGAAACTGGATGCTGTAGTTGCAGCTATTCTTGCAAACCTGTCTATTTGAACCATGCTGTTGAGTACGGAAGGGTCCTAGATAGATCACTCCTTTCAAAGCAGCAGAGCTACCATGCTGCCAGATCATCAAACCACCTTGTCTTTTTGGAGATGTCTGTGTTGCTTTTATGTGAGAAGAAAAGGGTGTGGAAACACTGACTGTCTTCTCCCCTTTTCAGAAAACAAAGCTATCAGCCACTTGAGCAAAGTACCAGCATGTGTAAATGAACTATCCATTCTTGTTCAGTCACAGCATTACTGGCTCTCAGTGCCAACACTTAACTTCTCTAAGTGTAAATCAACATTTAATGTGAGTGAAATGCTGAAATGGTCTCATCAAAGAACCAGGATGAAACGGTCATAAAATGGGCTTAGGGATAGGCTTGATTAAAGCAGAGATACTTTATGCCTAGCCTACAGCCTAAATTCCTGGCTTCATATGGTTATGTCTCAATCTCAATTTTCATTTCAGAAGAAATTTCATCTTCTCACTCACTGCATTTTTAAGAAAGGGTTGAAATTTTAGTCAACTATAACGAACACAGGGATGCCTGTCTGGGTTTTAAAGCAAACCTAGAAAGAAACTCTACAAGAAGAAAGCTATCTCTTGCAGCTCAGTAGGATTCTACTCTAAAGACCATTGTCAGTGAAGAATGACATGGTGTCAGGTAAAGAAGATGGCTCTGAACATTGTCATCTAATGTGTTGAAATAAACGTGACATGAATCTTTTCCAAAAGGACAGAACAGTTTCCACAGTTTCCTAGGGCATGGTGGCTGTTTCTGCTCTTAGAAGAAAGAAGATATGCTCATCTTGAGACACACAGTTATTATCACTCCAGATACAAACCAAAACCATGATGCTAGAGCGCAGTTACAGGTTTGAAAAGTATGCATTTGGAACTCGACTGTTTTATCTAGCTGGATGTCTAAAACATAATAGATTGTGCTTTAAAGGCTGTCATTGTGTAAGTAAATATATAAACCAGTCAGAAGGTTCCAATTACATTTTTCTTTTAACTTTTCCACTTAGTGGCATCACTGAAATGGCCTTCCAGTACATTATTATCCTCCCAGCCTCATACTGTACTCCCAGCTTGGCCTACAGTTAAGAAACTACACATTATTTTTTTTCTCTCTCTCCCTTTTTTCCTCAAATACATCTGCCTACTCTTCTCTCTCCCTGCTCAGACTCATCAAACAGCCATCACAAGACACAGAGTAGGTGCAATAATTTTTCACTAAAGATTTCATCAGGTGGCCCTCACTGGAGAAGATAGGATCTTCTAGGAAGAAACATCTCTATCAGATATTCCTAGAAGTATAATTAACCACATATTGTGTGCAATGGAGAGCAGTATTAACTTACAGCTTCACAAGAAGAGCTAATAGCTTTATGTAACTTTGTTGAGATGTAGGATTTTCATTAATGGTTCATTTTAAGCATTTGATAAACCTGTGGATAGAGTTACAAAATCTTAAGAATTAGATGGGATTTTACTGTTTAGTAAAGAAGCATTATTCTTCACTGAAGACATAATGATTAACTCCACTTTCTGGCTTTGTTTTATATAGCAGATTGTAACATAACAGTATTGGTGTACAGTGGGCAACAATATATAAATTATTGTTAAAAATGCTATAGATCCAATCTTGGCAAACTTTATCTTACTCAGGAGCTACAATTTTCCTCATCACTGTTATTATTGGAAAGGAACCTGTTGCCTGTGAGGAGAGAGGATTTTCTAAAAGGAAACAAATTAATACTTATTTCAAGCTGCTAGGATATGTTCAAGCTGCATAAAGTGAAGATTATTCCCAACTATCAGACCTCTTAGTCTATAATAACTTGTGGAAAACTCTAAATCTGAGAAGTAATTGGTTTTATGAAGTGTAGTTAACAGAATGACTGTGCGAAAATACACCAAAAATATAATTTAAAGGGCGTATAGCTATTCCCTTACAAAGTTTCCCAAGGAGTTTTAGACCCTCAGTTTAGAATGGATAGGGACTACCTAAATTACAACCTAAATGCAACCACTTCCTTTCCCTCATACTGCAGGTGTTAGGACTGTGTATGTCTTTTTAACCTATGGAGCCATCACCAACTAAAATAAAAATGATAGCTGGTTCAGTGCCTCAACACTGTTCTGAAATTATGGCCATCCTTTAACTTCTTTGCTTTCCTTATCTTCAAAATGAGGTCCAAAATTGCAAAGAAAGATTTTGGATCTACTTGGTTAGGGGTGTGGATGGCAAAATATTCCTTTGAGTAATTTCCTCATGGAGGTATAACATACAATGTATGTGCTGGAATTATGCTAAGTGACCCGATGACTCAAAGACCCTTTGACTGAGCTGTTCTGTCAGAGATAATTAATTTTATTGTATTGTCTGGAGCCTATATATTTTTAAGGTAAATAACCAAGACCTGTAGCTGAGTTAAGAAGATATATACAATTTTTAATTCCTCCAAACCTGCTCTAAATTGATTACTGAAGATATTTTTACAAGTCCTACTATGTGGATTTGAAAAGGAAATGGATTACTTTGAAGTTCTTAATATAGGTTGCTGTGGAAGCATTAGCTTCCAGACAGTCACTTTAGAATTCTAAAACAGGAAAGAAAAGAGATGTCAAATGAATCGCACATGGTTTGAAACCAGCATCATCAGAGACACCCATGTCATCCTGACATCTGTGGGTCTTCTGTAACATAATTTAAAAAACAAAAAAATAAAAATAAAAAATAAAAGAGAAAGCAGAACGTGAAGTAAAATGGGCAAACATGTTCCTTTTATTTGCACACACACACACACGGAGAACCAGCCCATGCTGATGATGCAGGTAATTTGCCTGGTCACATCCACTCGCCTGAGAAGTCAGAAACAACTGACAAGCACCCATCAAAAACTGAAGCTCCTCCATCAGGGATCATGTTTCTCATGTACATGTGTGTGTTTGATTGACAGCGCTGCCTCTTCCGCTGAGTGAGACCCCAAGGGTAGCAGCCTGGCAGCTTGTTTTGTCAGCTGTGGACATCCACGGTCAGCGCGGGCAGGGACCCTGTGCACTGCGGGGAGCCTGGCCCAGGCCTTGTCCCTCACTAGCGGCCACAGCCGGTGCACTCCTTGGCCCCTGTGCTACAGCAAAGCCCCCTGCCCAGCCCCAAATAACATCTCACTGCCATCATTCCAGCCTCCCTTCAGAAGGGAGGAAAAGCAGAGGGGAGGGGAAGGGCAATGACAAAGCCCTGGAAATCCGAATTTGTAGCTAAAACATCTGTCCAGATGAGTGTGAAGTCTAGAACTTTGTGACTGATTACTTTTTTGAACACTTGTGTGGTTACCTGGCTTGTTCCTGCTGTATAACCTGGGAAGAATACAGAGACATTGTCCAGGAAGTGAGGGGTCAAGTTGGGAAAACTAAGGCCCAGTTAGAATTGAGTCTGGCCAGGGATGTCAAAGATAATAGGAAGGGCTTCTATTGGTACGTTACAAACAAAAGACAGACTAGGTATAATGTGGGCCATTTCTGGAAGGAAATGGAAGAACTGGCTACCCTGGATTTGGAGAAGGTTGAGGTTCTCAATGGCGTCTTTGCCTCAGTCTTCACTGGCAAATGTTCTGACCACACAACCCAGGTCTTGGAAGGCAGATGCAGGGACTGTGAGAATGAAGACCTTTGGCCCACTGTAGGAGAGGATCAGGTTTGAGGTCATATTAGGAACCTGAACGTGCACAAGTCCATGGGACCTGATGAAATCCATCCACGGGTCCTGAAGGACCTGGCAAATGAAGTTGCTAAGCCACTGTCCATCATATTTGAAAAACCATGGCAGTCAGGTGAAGTTCCCAATAACTGGAAGAAGGAAAACATAACCCACATTTTCAAGAAGGGGAAGGTGGAAGACCCAGGGAACTACAGACCAGTCAGTCACACCTCTGTGCCTGGCAAAATCTTGGAGCAGATTCTCCTGGAAAGCATGCTGAGGCACATGAAAAACAACGAGGTAGCTGATGACAGCCAACATGGCTTCACTAAGGGGAAATCCTGTCTGATCAGTTTGGTGGCCTTCTATGATGGGGCTACAGAACTGATAAATAGGGGCACAGTAGCTTACACCTTTTATTTGGACTTGCGCAAAGAGTTTGACACTGTCCCACACAACATCCTTGTCTCTAAATTGGAGAGACATAAATTTGATGGATGGAACAGTCAGTGGATAAAGAACTGGCTGGATGGCTGCATGCAAAGAGTTGTGGTCAATGGCTCTATGTCCAGCTGGGGACCAGTAACGAGTGGTGTCCGTCAGGGGCTGGTGTTGGGACTGATCCTGTTCAACATCTTTGTCAGTGACATGGACGGTGGGATCCAGCGCCCCCTCAGCAAGTTTGCCGATGACACCAAGCTGTGTGGCTCGGTTGATACGCTGGAGGGAAGGGATGCCATAGAGAGGGACCTTGACATGCTCATGAGGTGGGCAGATGTCAACCTCATGAAATTCAACCAAGCCAAGTGCAAGGTCCTACACCTCGGTAGGGGCAATCCCAGGTACAGCTACAGGCTGGGCAGAGAAGTGATTCAGAGCAGCCCTGGGGAGGCTGAGATGATAGGATGAGAAAATTGGGAATGTTCAGTCTGGAGAAGATAAAGCCACGTAGAGACCTCACAGCAGCCTTCCAGTATCTGAAGGGGGCCAGAGAGGGACTATTCATCAGTGACTGTAGTGATAGAACATAGAACAATGGGTAATGGGTTTAAACTTAAACACAGGAAGTTCAGGTTAGATACAAAGAAGTTCTTCTCTGTGAGGATGGTGAGGCACTGCAACAAGTTGCCCAAAGAAGTGGTAAATGCTCCATCCCTGACAGTGTTCAAGGCCAGGTGAGACAGAGCCTTGGGCTACATGGTCTAGCGTGAGGTGTCCCTGCCCATGGAAGGGGGGTTGGAACTAGATAATCTTAAGGTCCTTTCCAACCCAAACCATTCTATGATTCTATAAAGAACAGAAATCTAGTTAGCGTCTCCCACTATAAAATGGAAAGAAGACAATTAACTAGAAACTGAATAGAAGTGTTTGTGGGTTTTACTGTTATTTTTCCTAATTTTCATTTAACTGTGAGGAGCAAATTCAGAACACAAGCTTGTCCTGTTGTCTCAACACCTAAAGTGATCTTGCGTCTAAACATGCTCCTTTCAGAAACCTAAAAGGTATAGTTCACATGCTGAGAACCCAGGCAGTGTAACTTCAAGTAACACACCTGATTCTGGTCTCATGGTAGACAACTGAAATAAACATAGACTCCATAAAAAGTGAGAGATCTCTGTCTTTACAATACCTGCCATATTACTTCTGAATTTCACTCAAATTTTCAGATTTAAATTTAAGTACTTGCACAGCCCTGTATGCATGCTTAGATGCTTTCAAGCAATTCCTTCTGCTGCTCACCAGTCTTCCCACTCAGTGCCGAGTGCTGCTTCGTAATATTCTCCTGCCCCCAGGAACCACTCCCTTCTCCATTCTCCCCTCCACTTATTTCCCAGCTCTTGTGGAAGTGTTGCCACCTTAATTGCCCACTGAAATATTGTCACTCATTCCCCCTCTTCCATCTCAATAGCAGAGCTAAAACTGGTCTGAAAATTTTGGAAGAATGCAAAATGCATGTGCCTATTTTAATGACATGATTGAATGCTAGCTAATTGAGGGAAAGATTTTCTTTCTGAAATAATGCAGCATCACTCAAAGTACTTTTAGGCCTTTTGACTGTATAAATAAGCTTTTGCACTTCAAGGGTCATTAGATCACAACAGTTTGTAATACAATTATAGTCAGCACTCTGCTCTTATGGGCTGCTTGGTAATTTGCTTGTTAATATATTAGCACAAAGCATTGATCAAGTAGCTAATCCAATCACACGCTTGTTATTGATCCCTTATTGAGCATCCCGCCAGTGATCACTTTTTGCTCAGGCCCAATCAATAGCAAATGCCAAATAGGCTCTCCCACACCTAATGAGCTTATGAAATAAACCAAACATTTTCCTTTGCCCTCAAGGCTAGGATCAATGGAGAGCTTTTAGATCAAAATTCAGATGATTTTTTCATCAGCTTTTCCCCTTTCTTTTTGCAAGCATGCAGGTTTACATTAAGACCTCTATCTAATACTTTCATTATAATTTGAGGACATCTGAAAAGCAGCTGCCATGTCTGAAACACTCAAACAGCTGTAAACAATAAATCATGCGGGTGAGGAATTCTGGGCTGCACGTTGGCATGTGGTCTGTCAAGCCAAAAAAATAGAGACATACAAAAGATCAAGAGATCAGGGGTACCTGAAGTCTACAAAAAAAATGAACTTGTCCCATATTTCACCCTTGAGAGCCATATTCTGGAGGAAGGCCTATGCAGCATTCTTTTGCAGGAGCATCATGCCTTCAAACATGGAGGTGGGGGAAGGTTTGGGGGTGCTGCAATGAATTAGATATGAGCCTTTTCATACCACTGCTATTGCATTAAGGCGATTCCAGTATCAGCTAATGGAATTTCGCACTACAGACACAGATTCTTGTTGATGAAAAGCACACCCGAATTATGCAGGAAGAAACAGTATTTCAGTTACATGGTGAAGTGCCAAATACTAGTTCTTTAACTTATAACAGTTCCCAGTTTCTTACCATGCAGTATGCAAATGTGACCACAGTGGATTTACAGTTACTCAGGGAAAAAAAGAGAGAGAGAAGGGAAGATAGAGATCTTTTGGAAGAGGTTAACTTTTACTTATTGCAAGAATTTTGTAACTTTTATTAGATATCTTTTCAGCTAAACCACCTTATTAAGCATCTGAAGAAAGTTCTTTAGAAGGAACATTTTTCCATTTAGTCAGCAAAACAATAGTGCTGTAATAGTAGCTTCTATTAGATCATAAAAAAAGAATGCAAGATCTTTAGATCTTAAATATCATTGCTTCAGCTATTACTATTAGCACTATTTTGTATAGCTAGGTTGTATTTTCACTTTAATCACTTTTATTCTGTGGTCTTGTTTTGATTATTGTGCTTACTATTTTCCTCATTACTGTACCAGATTTAAATTACAAAGAGACACAATCTGAATATAAACCAGGTACAGATTTAAAATCTTTAAAAGCATTTGTAACATGCAAACATGTAATTTAAAACCATTACCAAAATCTGATTACTTGCCTGGGGAAAAAGCAGTTCAGCTAGAAACACTGGTGATGTCTTTTCAGAATTTTCCCGCTGAATAACCCACCACCATGCCTTCCAAAAATATTTGACAGACTTTTGTGATGTGAGACGAAAACAAGTACGTCTTGTGATTCTTTATTTTGCAAGTTTCCACTTTCTATTTCTGTACAATCCTTTTAATAACCAGCAGTAAAAATCTTTACCAATGAAGCTGGACCTTAGGTAAGAGGACTTTCATTTACATGACAGGACTCTTGCCATCAGTAAGTCTTAGGAGGTCAGTCTCCACTGAAAAATACTTTACCTCTGTGCTTCACCTCAGTGTTTCACCCTTTTATTGTCTCACTGTCTACACTTATTCTCAGGCTTTCCTTTGGAGTTATTCAGACAATTCCCCCAGGTTTAAGCCACACATGCTTCCCAGGATGGTTTAACACTAACAGCATTCCTGAATAGACTGTGAGAAGACCAAACTGGGTATGGACAGTGTTCACCTTCAACCCTGACAGGGCTCACCTTCTCAAACATGTACTTGCAACTTCATGCTGCGAAAAAACAGTGGTCTGGTGGCTGTAGCACTCCTCATATCGGTTAAGGCATTTTTACTGAAAAAGACACAAACCCCAAAAATAGCACCTGAACCTGTGGGAACACCAGAGCAGGCCTAGATGATAGTGTAGGGCGCATGCTCAGTATGCTATTCACTCTGCTCAAGAAAAACTAGCTCTGCACAGTTAGGAGTCACCTTACTCCTTTTGGCTTGGAGACAAGGGATTGCTCCCTGGGGGGGATGCCCGTGGCTGCTCAGCCTGCACCATCTACACCTTCCTTATGCAACCTTAAACCAGGAGAAACTCCACTAAGCCAACTGACTTACTTAGAGTAGTATACATGCAATCTGAGTCCAGGCCAAATGTGTAAGAATTGCTTGGGCGAGTCAGGAGTCAAGCCAGTAGCCTACAAAATTGACAATATGGCAAAATTTCTCTAAGAGTCACATTTGTTAATGCAAACAGTAACCTAGTGCTGCAGCTCTGCTTTCAACTAAATCACCTATTGATCAGCTGCATGATTACATTTATACAAATACTGCAGTTCTGCAAGCAGCTAAAGGTAACTGACAAAGTTAAGAGACATATGACACAAAATATGAGTACACATCCTATTAAGGTACCCAAATGCATCCAGAGGAGCGAAACAAAGCTGGTGAACGGGCTGGAAGGAATGCCATATGAGGAACAGCTAAGGACTTTGGGCTTGTGTAGTTTGGACAAAAAGAGGCTGAGGGGTGTCCTCATTGCTCTCTACAGCTTCCTGAAGAGGCCAGGTGGAGAGCTCTTTTCCCTGGTATCCAGTGGCAGGATGCATTCCATTCCATCCTATCCTGTTCCATTCTGTTCTATTCATCTTACAATTTAATTGAAAAGTTGATCTCATATATAATTGGATTACTCAGCTTGGTTTGTCATTAAAATGGTTATTTAAACTGTTTTTGAAAAGCAAAGTTTTCCTTCTGTTAAAAAATATTTTCTAATTGGCATCTCTCAAAGAAGGGAGGCAATGCCCAAGATCTGTATCACATCATGTCCTTGCACTATTTCACCCTCAAATCAGTAACTATTTAGGTTTTCAATAGTAGGTGTTTGGTTAACTCTGGAGTTGTAATCAAGCCCCTCAGTCTAACTGCAAAAAAGACTCCATGTACATTTTACTTAAAAGATTTATTGTGTAAAATGCAGAACATCATCTACATGTGGGGGCAAAAATGGGAGAGATTTACTAGCCTGGAGTGTGGAGAATTTCTAAATTCCACATCTTTCTCAAAATCTAAAAGGAAAGACTTCTTTCTAAGATTTTTCCCCAGTATTTTCCTAATCAAACCCCAGAATATCCTTGATCGACAACCAACCAACTTGCTACACTTTTTGTTAATCACATTTTCCTGCTGTACAGCTCTCTGAAGTATCAAAAAGTGGAAAGTAACCATTAATATTTTTCACTTTGAGATGAAACTCTCTTAGACATCTGGCAAAAATACTGTAAATTAACCATAGAAATGTGCTTATGACAGTAGTAGCTTTCTATCTTTTCCTGTTTACTCAGCTGGTAACATCCTAAATAGTTATTGGAACTACTCATATGAAATCATTGCGAAGACACTGGGAAGGAAAGGTTTCATTATTGTTGGGGTTTTTTCCAAGTGATGGTTCATACCTCCTTTCACAGCAACTTCATTTGGACAGCATTTTATGCTCTTACAAGCCCTTCTGTGTCTCTTGGGGAAAGAATTTCCTAGAAGTGTACATTTCATATTATATCTTTTTACGGAAAGTATACAGATATGTATAACAAATAATAGCTGGTTTCCTATAGCTGGGGAAACTAAAACATAAATCAGTTTGGCTTTGTCTTCTTGAAACCTGTTGTGAACACCTGCTTTGTTCTCTAGCTAGGTCTATACTTCTAGGTGCACTTCACTAGCCTATATATTATGTATATATAATTAGACATTTTAAGATAGGAAGATGAAAATCAAATATTATAAACGTTGCCTTCTACAATAGTATTTTCATAGAACGGGACTGAATCAATAGAAATAAAGATCCAACATCTAAACATAATGCTTTTCATATGGATTTACCCAGTGCACTCCTTTAACACCTGATTTGGAGAGGGTTTTCTTGGCTTCCTGGCAAGTAATTGGCACTACTTTCTTCAAAGTACTGAAACTTTCTGATGCAAATAAGGGCCCTTCTAAGGTAGCTGAAAAGGGTTTTAGCATAATTTTTTAGCCATATATTTTATCATTACTTTGAAATACTTCGTTATTTCTTCAGCTTTGATGCAATCTATTCTGAAGTTCTATTATCATAATAAAGCAGCTTAATTCTGTGAATACAAAGGCTAATTGGCTACACATTGCAAGGCTAAGCATTGTAGAAAATGCAGAAAAAGGAAAATCAGTATGTTAGCATTTTCATGGTGGAATGACAGTGATAATGAGACTGGAATGACAAATTTAATTAAATAATATAAATATTATGTTAGAAACATAAGCATAACTGGCAATATTTATTTCTCATTTACCTATGAAAACTGACAACAGTGTTAAGCTTGGTCAAATACAACAAAGCATGCATGTGTAGCAAGAAGTAATGAAAACACCCTTTTTCCCCAAACCATTTAGATGAATGTTTTTCTAAAGCAGTGGATAAGAAAGCAATTCTCTGCTTTGATCTGAGTAGCCACCAACATTTGGTATAGAACACTGCATGCAGTCATTATCTATTTCTTTACAGGGTTTCAAGAACAAAAAATCACAAAGCCATGCTCAGCTCCGTTCCCTTGTGAAACAAAGGCATTAGACGGACTATCAGAGATGTACTCCAGGGAGGCTGATGTCTCTAGAATGTCAAGAAGGTTCAGAGAAATGATGATTCCAAACACAAAGCCTTCCCTTCATGTGATCTGATAGAGGTAAAAATTAAAGATGTGGAAATGTTAGTATGAAAATCTGCAATGTTGTTTTACATGTGCTGCTTCTGAAATGCATATTTGAAAACACATTGTGTAAGAAAGAACTGCCTAAAAATAAATATGTGCATTAACAGCTAAAAATAGCCATTTATATAACTATGAAAATCTCTATTCTTTCAATACATTACGAAAGGAATCAAGAATATGTATAGAATTAGTCACTACTCTGCTTCTAACCACAATATTTTAAGAACATTAATGTATTTTAAAATAACTTTTAAATATTCTTTTGTTAATATATATAATATTAAGTTTACAGAGTAACATGCTGTTTTAAAACTATCATCCAAACATTAAATTAGCTACCAGAACTCTCTAATAGAGTTAGCAAACTGAAGGGAGTAGAATACCTTCAGAAAACAGATTAACTAAATGTCACTGAAAAATCCAAAATGTCCACATTAGACACTCAACTTACATTTTAAGACTTTGGAAAAGACAGGCTTCAGACTTGCTTGTCCAAGAAAAACAGCTCAAGAAAGCCTGAAGGTATATGGTGAAGCAATTTCACCACCTTCTTAATAACTATGACACAGAAGACATCTTAAAAAACTTCTGTTGTGCCTTCCTTCACTTTTCCTTCTGGACCTGTGCAGAAGTACACTATTCTCAAAACCTAGACCTACATTTGCTGTATGGAACTAATACGAACTTAAATGGAGTTTCTATTTTGATCAATTACTCTCTACAGAAACAGTGCTCAGGGCACAAGCCAGGACTAAGACATCAACTGGCTAGTCTGAATATACTAGCCATCACACCATCACCAAAGATAAGTCTTGTCCCTCCTGACTTGTTCTTCTGATTCCAAAACTGATACATTCCATGGTGCCCAGTGTCAATCGGACAAGAGAAAGATGTCTCCGAAACACTGTCTGGATTGAGTGCAACACATACTTATCAAGTACAGAATGTAAGAACTATTTATGTTCTCAGATAATGAAGGGAACTGAAACTCACTTTCTGCCTTCCTATGCAGTTGCTGAAACCACTTTAACCCTCTGCCTTTCCCCTTTAGCAATGTTCCGTTTGTTGTTAGTCTTTTGTAACATGCAGACTTTGTGCTCTCTGTGCTAGACTCATTGTTACCAGTGTAGGGTCTAGTGTTTCTCAGGGCTAAAGTATTCACTTCTGTTTTCCAGCTGGATCGTGATTGAATTCAGAGGGAATTTGGTCGCCCAGTTGCTCAAGTCAAAACATTTGTGTGTATGTATGAAATGTGAACTTAAGACATCAAGACCACCAGCAAGATATCTAAAATGTTGTAGGTGTCTCTAGAGGAACCTAACCGTGCAGATAATCTCTCTAAATCACTCCAGTGGTTTAAGTTCCAGCACTATACTAAAGCCTCAACATGAGTTGGTTTTGCAAGATTTATCTCAACTTTTATGTGTGTTTAAAGCCTAATCTGCAGGTTTTTATTTTGGATCAGAAGATAATGGTTTTTTTTAATGTTGAAAAATAATTTATTCCATAACTAATTCTATTATCATCAGTTCAGTAAACCTTGAAGGAAGCTGACACTTGACATCGATTAAAAGGATGAATGGCTGGCTCTATACAAAGGGTTTTGTTCACTCCTAATCACACAAACTCCCACAAAAATCAATAGGAACGACCAAGCCAAAATTTTAGAGTTCATTGTGTGCTGAAATTTAATGTCTGTTTTTTTTATTATTATTATTTTATTTAAAAAAAAAAAAAGGCAAAAACAAAAAAGCAAAATCCAAAACCAGAAAAAAGAGAGAAAACAAGCATGGCTCCCTAATGTGGTCTCAAACTTCCCTGTAAACTTTTAAAAAATATTCTCTTATTTCTACTCATAGATTCATTTGATGTAAGAACCAGTAGATTATTGCAATAGGAAGGGCTAAGTACATTTCAAGTTGTTGCTTCTCTTTAAATGAAATTTATAAACTTATACCTCTTCTTGAAGACTTTGAGTTCCAGCTTGAAAGATTGCAGACTTAAACTGTAGTTAAACATTAAAACTATCTGAAAACGTAATTTCAGAATTCAAAATCTTCATGTTCTTCTGTATAGATCTACTATACAGTAGTTTCAAAGTGTGTATTTCCTAAATTAAAACCATTTGTGATTACATACACAAAGGAGGTTGTAATCACACACTAATGCACAAATTTATGCCTCAATGTGATTCAGAATAATAACAACTTAAGAATTAGAAGGAACATCAAAAAAAATCCCTGTCAGTCAATGGCATAGGACAGCTTCTTTGGATATCTACATATTATTCTAAAACTAGGATACAGATACAGAAGCTAGACAGCCAAGGTACCAGCAGACATTTGATTGCAGTACCATACACTCAAGTCTGGATCTAATATAACCACATTTCTCATGCCTCAGCTTCATGGTCATCTTATGCAGTGCAGTCCCATGGGTTTTTTTCCTCTTAAATATGTCTACATTTGTTCCACCTTGGGAGCATATGCAGTATATCATACAAATCACATTTACAGTGAAAAATAGATCTCTCTCTTCCCAACACAGCAACAAAACAATAACTCCTGCCAAAAAAAACAGACGCAGTGGGAATCGCCAAACAGTCTCTTTGGTCATTAGCCTTACTTAAGAATGACTAATCAAAAACTCAGAGACTTTGGACCATGTCCATTTTACACGCTGAACCAAGCAGAAAGGAAAATTTCAGAGTCAAACCTTCTGCTGAAACTGCCTTATATTAAAATTCCATGCCAAGGTCTACCAACATGGCATCATCTGAAGAAAAAAATATCAGGACCTAGAAATACAGAGAGCAAAATACACATTTTCCAAGATAAATTCATGACTGATAAAGGCTGCAAATCACTGCTCTAATGTGCTCACTGAAAGAAGTTCTGTTTAGTGAATTCTCACCACAGTCTGCAGCACTCCGATGTCCAGCCATCCATGAAGCAGAAACCCCCGAAACATACACTAGGGTAAGCTTGTCTCATAGGGTTCTCTGTAGGACGATTAATATCTAATATTTTCAAATATATCTTGGCAAGAACAGATATGCATTAAGATTCTAGCAACCTTTTATGAATATGGCTCCAGACAGAAGAAAAACAGAACTCCTGCACACTGATATGTTAGCAGCTCCACAGATAGCCTCCACAGTATTGATTGCCGTTGACACGGTCACAGTGAATCTTTTATTTAAGAAGGAGATATTCTTCAGTGAATCCCTGCAATAAGCAATAACAAATATTGTGTGTTCTTGGTTTCCTGCTGGAGTGGTAATGGGCAGAAACTCAGAGCATTATTGTTGCCATATGTCTCGACAGTCATATTGATTTAATTGGTTGTCGTAAAAAATCTGACAAGAGGGAAGCTGGTTCATAGCTGGGTATGGGCCAGAGTGTACTGGTGAATGGACTACTTAGATCTCTCAAGAGCATCTTTGTCTTCTACCAGTGTCATTGAACTGGTTATCTTGTCCATAACCTAGAAACAAGCCATTTTATGGATGGAAATGCAGGGCATTTACTTTTGAATCCAATTTGTCATACAGAATGGCAGAAAATCTTATCCTGTATGGAAACTATCTGTATTAAAACATAAATTCCCTGAAACTGAAAATGTTTTCACTGAGGGCAGCAGATGGACTGCCTCATCATTTGTCTCCATATCACCCATCTGTAAATCTGTGCTCTATTTAAACTACTTCAGTCTTTCCTTAACATCAAAAGACAGCCACATGCAAGAACATCTATATTACATAACAGAATATTTAGCACTTGTATGAGAACTGTCATACAAGAAGCTTAATACACTCTTACATATCTGTGGTTTACTGCAGGGTAACATTGCTGCCCACATATTATGGAAAGGGAAGGAAAACAGAGATGTTAGAGAAATAGTGTGACTTGGTTATGGTGTGAGAGAAAACCGGGAGTGGAGCACAGGGGCTGTGCTTTAGGGCTATGTGCTTTACTAACAGAACAATCCTCTGTTTTCCTGCCACCTTGGCTCTGGAGTACTATGAAAACATTCACTCTGTTTGGAAGAAGAAAACCTTCCGTCCATGTTCAAAATGCAACAGCCAATAACAAGTAGTTCATATAACTAAGGTTCATCCACAAGGAATTTAGGTGCTTAATCTGTGTGAGCAATTGAGGCTGCATCTGTGTTCAGTGTCTTCTCTGGCATCTCTTTCTACTGTAAAATAAATATGTCTAATAAGCGGAGAGAATCATCCTTATGCATTGAGAACACATAAGAGTCATCTAATAAAGGATTTTGAACAATTTTGAAGTAGTCTGTGTATCAACTTAATTTACTACAGCTTTATGAACACTTTCAGATGCACAACTGCTGTAGATTCAACACAGATGTGTTTTAGTGAAAATGCAAATTTAAAGGTTCAATTGGCAATATTACACAGAATATATTACATTAATTGATAAAAAGTAAACATGAACTTAAATACAAAGTTCAGCTTAATTTTTTTTATTATCAAAGGTTCCTAATGATTGATACTTATTTTGAAACAGCACTAAAATGAATGTAAAAGTGATGTAAAAATGCTACACTAAACAGTATGCTATTGTGTCATGTTTGTCTTTTCCTCCAGTAAGAGATTCACCAGATTGTATCAATCAAGGCTGACTATGCAAAACATGTAATGATTTTTTTAATTTTTTTTATTTTTGTCTCAGAGGTCTACCAGTGTAGGTAATTTGTAAATCTAGACATTTATGCCCATAAAATTGTACTGTGAAATAAATAGATTGGACAAGCTCATTTGAAAAAAATAAAATTAAATTCTCACACCCTAGTAAATGGTCAGCTAGTTATGAATGAATTTAAATATATAAATTAGCATCAACCTACTCCTGAGAGATGATTACTCAAAACAGCGTATCACCATGGCAAGAATTGTACAGCAAAGGAACATTTCCATGCAGCAATTAAGCTGATACCCATTAGCTAAGGACAAGGTATCCAAGCCATGAAATTGATTGAACAGATTCTGCACAGCAACTGACTCCTATTTCAAAATATTGAGGTGAACAATCATCTGTCCAAATATGACATTATTAAGGTGAAGAGACTGTAGCTGATTTTGGCTGTTATGGCATGAACTTTGAGAAGAATCCATGCCACTAATAAATTTACTCAGTTTTCACCACTGAACTTGAAATTAAGTGACTTGCCCTAAGGAGTGTATTTGATGTGATAAGAAAAGCAAACCAGTTAGATCACACTCTTTGCTGAATTACATTTGTGCAATCCTACTTACTTCTGTTGGTTTATTTCAGATGAAAGCTGCTGCAAAGTTATGTTGAACATTTGTTTGTTAAACAACTGATGGGTTTTAAATTCTTAAGAGCTTAACACACTAATACAAAAATCAATCACATTAAAGCAATACTAAGCAGTTTATTGAAGCCCCTTGTGAAAGGCTTATCTTAAATTTTCTTCAGATGGTTACAACAAATTATTTTCCATGAATCCAGACAAAGATCTTCAGATCCCAGCTATTTTATCCAACAGTCAAGGTAGTGCATACACCTTTTGCTGGCCTATGTAAAAACAGAAGTATCTTTAAATTTGTTAAAGTTAAAAGAAAAGTTTAAATATTCAAGAAAGGAAAACCTAAGATGTTATTTCACCTTGAAGATAATGCTTGAAATGCTGATTTTGGACACACCAGTTCAGAGCACCTCCATAGAAGCACATAAAATTATTTACTTTCAACCAAATGCATGACAGATTTTAGCCTTCTCTTTTCTAACCTCACACCAATATAGGTGTTAACCTGATCTCATATGCATTCAAGCATATTTTTCTGATTTATCTGCTATTAGGTTAAGTGCATGAAGTTGAGGACCTACATGAAACTTTAGGAATTCAAGCCCATTATTATATAACAGTGAGATGATCAAAACCAGCAAATAACTCCTTCCTAATACACCACATGCCTGAAGTACCTGTGTTTTCTATTTAAAAAGTGGAGCTGATCAGAATTTTCCTTTTGAAATCCAGTAAGTATTTCAACATCCCAAATCACTTTGGGAATTTAGGCTCATTTAGCCCACAAGAGGCTGATTCAAACCTGTCTGCATCCAGTGCTCAGTGCTAGAACGTATGTAGTAGAAGAATATGGTCCCAAACTTAGTGGGAGCTAGGAGACCTTGCAGGAGTCTAATGTCAGCTATTCCTAGACTCACAAGCACTCTCAGTTCCTGCTAAGTTCCTCGGTGCCCTGTGATGTCCCATGCAAGCCAGGAGTTGCCCTATTAAAGAATTTTGTGGTTTTCCCTGTATGACTCAGTTCCTCATCAGCTATGTCCACTGCTCAGCTGAAGAGTTAGGAAGTTCAAAGCTGGCCAGCTGCAGTTAAAGCTCTTCTGTGTTAAAAAAAAAGCCAAGTCAAATTACTTGTTTCATGAACCCAGCTGGAAGATTAAACAACACTAATCACTAAACCAGCTATGACCAAATAAAATGCTACCTTTTCAATATCACCACATTTGTTTTGCTGCTTGTATTTTACCCTTTCCATAAACAAAGGCAAGTACTACACCAGGGGGAAAAAAGAAAAAAAGAAAAGGCATTCTCATTTAGAGTAGTCTTAAAAAGAACAACAATTAACCCTCAGCAGAACTTAATCTCCTCCAGTGGAGTAACCTCTCAGTTATGTTCTCTCTACTTGTCTTTCTCTGCTTTGTGCTGACCAGGCTGACAGAATAGCTTTTTTCATCGCTGTTCTGCAAAACAAAACCATAAACTGTGTTCAGTCAAAGTAATATATGAATATTTAAATTCTTAATGTCTTTTGACTCTTTCAGGTTTTATTCCTGTCCCTATATTTTCCTTTACTTTGCTATTTTAAAAAAGGGTTAAATCATGCCAGCAATCAAATAAAGCTCCCAAAAGCCATATTTTGCATTGTTGAGGCAAATCCAAAAGCACACTATAAATAATTTTTGTGGTCTCTGGATTGGTTTCAAACCAATCCTTTTTTAAAAGGGAGAAAAGTCACTGAAAAATGTCAAGTGCCTTTACAGTTTACCAGGACTCATGATTTTATTTTGATTAGTGCTCAACTTAACAATTCCACCAGCATTTGAAATCAGTTCATCAGCATAAAATCTTACAGAAGTAGGTAAATTCTACATCCATCTCCAAAGTGCATATAGTAATTAATAGTTTACAGCAAGAAATCATACTACTTTAAAAGAAGAAGAAGAAGAAGGATGCAGGATAGAGACCATCGCTCTCTATCAGAAACAGTCATCATTATTGCTCTTTGTAGTCTCATACTGCCAACAGCCACACAGATTGGAGAGCTAAGGAAAATAAAAGTTTTGGAAAGTGGGCCATAGGCAAATGACCACAGCTGCTCTTCAAAGATTCCGTTGTTTCTCTGCCTAGAGGGTGCCAGAGTGAGACAGAGCAGGGCAAGGCAGAAGCCTCCACAGGTTTTGCTTACCCACATAACCAGGAGTCTAGGGTATGTGGCCTCCATTCCCCATTTTACAGGTAGTATGCAGCCTGGAAGCTTCACTTTAATAGAGGAAGACCTACATTTGGCTAAAAGCAATGAACAGGTCACTTCTGCTTCATACCATTTGGAGAATTTAATTAGGAAAATACAATTACTTACATGGCACAATGGTCAGCATCATTAATCTAACACAGTAAGTGCTATGGGTTCTTTAGTTAGCATCCAGTTTTCTTTCAGCTGGAAGATGGCACCTCTAACAGTAAAGGGGCCGCTAACTTCACAATGAACCATTGATTCAGTGAGATGCAAAGCTTAAATGTCACCTACCTAATGACCAGAAGCACTTCCTGCTCCTCCTCCGTCCTTCCCTTAGGTATAGCATCAAGCCATTGATCCTGTTTGCTGCTAATTTGGAATCAAATTCAAGAGCCATAAAATACAGCAGTCCAGACAGGTAGCCTTAAAGAACCCTTAGAATTAAGTTAAAGAAACTAAATTTGTCCAATTCAATTTTGTTTTTCAAAATTCAACTGGTTATTTCTTCTAAATGTCACAAATACGTATTTGAAATCCTTCCACAGTTATGAAAATATATTTCCAGCACACAGAAAGAATCCCTATTTTAATTATTTGTTACAACATTACTTTGCATTTACATTAAAGTTTAGATGTCTTGTCTGCATTTGTCAAATTCAGAAGTAATTAGCAAATATCTTGAGTATGTTGACAAAAGAGTTAGTTGTGTAAGTAATGGGCAACATTGGACAAAGAAAATAGGAGTTGTGCTTGTCAGCATGAGGGATTTCACTGCAGGAGAGTTGCTGTGGCTTTCATTATTTCAACAGTCAATGGATGTTGCTATAGAAACTACATAGTTAGCAAGCCATGTAAGCAAGAGAAATATAATAAAAACAAAACTAAAATAACGAAAGGATAAAAACCCAAGGATCTGTCCAACAACTTAAATTCATTTATTGGTTTCATCTTTCAATTATAAAACCAGATTCCCTTTATGATATCATACATTCACATATCACTTTTATTTAAGTCCCATCATGTATAATAGCAGGTAATAATCAAAATGAGTATCAAACCAGAACCTTTTCAATATCAGAAATGAAATAACATTGGGTTGTCTGAGTATGTAAAAATAGTATTTGGTTTCATAACAATGTATTAACCTGCCATAAATACTAATGAGTAATTATAATATTTTTTGTATGATGTACTATCTTTGCTTAGAGGAAAAATAACATTTTAATATTTAAACTAGCTTTTATATGCACGAGAAAGTATTTGCAAATACAGTTACTTGCCTAAAGTATGCCCATGTTGATGATCACCTGCATAGCACTTTGGCTTCTATTCAGTGCATGTCACAGTTTATGTTGATTTAAATATTTGCACTTTATGAATGAAGTCTAAGACTCTCTTCCATTTTGGATAATAAAGTGAATAGCCATACTTGTTTTATCAGTGAGATATAAAGAGATTTTGGGATCTTACCATTATAAAAAGAAGGATGCATATGAGAGGTGATCATACATCATTCTGAGTTTATACAGAATCCGTGGGTTATATTCTGTGAATATATTTTTGTTGATTTTTCCGTAGTAATATTGCCCTTTAAATTAATTTCTGTTGTGTATCCTCCCAGTAACCAGACAACTTGATTTTTCCTTTTAGAAACAAACACAATAAATTTATACAGGAAAAGAGATACACACCAGAACTTGCAAATCTTTCCTATTCCTGAAATCAGGGTTGAACAGCACAGCCCTGAGCTTTTCATTCCAACTGCTGCCTGGCTAGAGGATTTTTTAGAAGATGAGCCCACAGTATTAATCACCAAAAGATATATTAAATAGGCAAAAGCCAAGAAAATGAGAAAATCTGATATATCAAGATGAAAACTGTGCCAAGTAACCAAAAGTAGCATAAGCATTAGTGTCTTTAGACAAGGAAAAGCAGCTTGAGGAACACAGCAAAACCACACAGTATTTGCCCTATACTCAACTGCAGCTTGTTCATCTAGTGATCACAAATAAACCTTTCATTATCACATTACTTTCCAGGTCTATGGAGAAAAAAAATGACAACATATAGAAATGATTGCTTGCATTCCCACTGAAAGCCTTGGCACTTTTAACTCAAAAGTCTCCTGAGAAATGTAGATAAGCTCTTGCCAGTAGGTCACATTAGAAAAAAGTATACCATGTGTTTTATAAATGTTTGCATGGATGCTATACAAAAACATGCAAGAATGATTAAACTGAAAGGGAGCATCCAAAAATTTATTTATTTTTTTTTTAAATAGAGAAAGCAAAAGACCAGCAAGTGACAATTTCAATAGGACACTTCTGTTTTGTACTGGTCCATTATTTGGTCAGTTTGGTCATTTTAGCTGGACTATTAAAATTAATTCTCAGAAAAGACACTAAGTCTTCAAGGGTCTCATTCCCTTATCATCCCAGAGGGCTGAGATTAATGTCTACTCTGGGACTGTGCCAGGAACATGGTCTTTTCTTGTTAGTGTTGCTCCTGGGAAAAAGAGAACTATCGTAAACCTCTTAACGCACTTTCCTCTTGCCGTGTCTCTCCACCCTGTCACACAATTTGAAAGTATATTAGAACAGACAGACAGTGCAGAGTTGAAATCAAACAAAAGTCCTTGTTCCATGAAAGCTTTGCATATCACAGGGTCTGTGTTATGAAATGGTCAACCATTTACCCCTGAGTCCTCATCTATTACATCCTCATAAAAAAAGACCATCTTGCAGTTAGAGCTGTGCAAACTGTTGGATGCTGCCTCTATCTGGCACAAGAGAGGAAGTTCACTGCCCAAGCCCACAAGCCCAGTATAACCCAGGGGATCCAAGCTAAGCCAAGGCAACTGAAGGACAGACATAAAACCAATTTTTTTCTTTGAAGAAGAAAATATCTAAGGCTGTTATTGGTGTGCCTAACCTTTGGATTAGGGGTCTCTAAGGTAGAGAGAGCTTAGAGCTTTACCAGTGGTAGGGGCAGAGCATACTACTGTGGCTGGTGATGGGGATCATCTGCCAAGATAGAAATTTCTTAGGAATAGAGTGGATTTGACAGAATTTTTGTAAAAGGAAAATAAGTGTATGTGGTTTAAGCACCTTTGCTTGGTGTTAAAATTGTCTACACTTTACTAAGTGCATTAATTTCATTGGAAAATAATTTGAATTGACTGAAATCTACTAATACAAAACTGGTCTGCTGCAAAACCTCTAAGTACATTGTTGTTACCTAGCAAAGAAGAAACGTTCAAAGAAGCAGCTGTGAAGATTTCTGACACTGGAAAACAGTAATTAATTTATCTCATCACTTCAGGAAGGTCACTCAGTGTCTTTTTGATGGATAAACAAGCTAAGGCACAAAGGTCTGCATCTACCCTACTAAGTTAATATCCTTCAGCTAGGAACCTCACCCAGGTTTGTAGTGTATCTACTAGAGGAACATGATCAAACCAGGGAAGAGCTAGCACATTTCGCATCTAGATCAGGTAGGGACAATCTGAAAAAACAGCTTAATTCAGTAGTCCAAAGCCATGAACTAAGTTAATGACAAACCTCAGAGCAGAACACCGTCCTCAGCTGTTTTGGTGGTGGTGTCAGTCAGCCTTGAGGACAAGAGCAATCAATAGTGAACAGAGAAAAAAATAAAGGAGAACGGAGGCTAATTTTATGTGAATGCATTGACTTTACCAGCCCCAGTAAAATTACCCAGGACCAGAATTTTCCATATTGTTCAATTGTTATTGTGCTTATTGGCAGTTTTAGCCCCATAGATCCAAGTACTGCCATGGCAGTATTCTGCATTCAGGAGGGGACACAGGCTGTGGTCTGTTTCCAATAGGGCTAACAAGGTTTTGTGGGCAGGCTGGTGTAGATAAGGTTAGCTTTATGGACATAACTGTCCTGTGCTGCTTGATGCTGTGGCCAGGGATTAGTCCTGGCCTTGTCTGATCACCAGGTAAAGTTGTAATCATGTTTGTCACTATCCAATCTGAGAACATCTTCCTCTGGAAGTTCAATATCTTTTATTTACGCAAAGAAAGATTAAGAAATGGCCTAAGCATAACCTGCGTATTCACAACATTTCAGATTTCTAATAATTCTGGTGTCTGCTCTAAAATTTCTGTAGTTTTTCAGTTTGCTTTTTGTACAGTCAATTATACAACTTTCAACAATGTTGCCTGTTGTGCACTCTTCTAACCCTGAGCTGATATTCCCCATTCATACCTATGCCGATTCATTACCATGGCTCTGGATTCTTTTACGTATCACCTAAGTCCAGATCAGTGTCACCCATCTGGTGTGCATGACCTGCTTTGTAGTCCTACATTAGCAGGACTAATTGGAGAAAAAATGATGGACTCTCATTCCATCTGAATATTCTATCGAGATCATTAAGGTTTTCTTGCAGTTACATTCTGGAAGAAAAGTGTTAGAGGCAATGAAGAGATTTACAGTTTGAGAGCAAGATACTTGCTTTTCTGATTTGGAGGGGTTTTTGAGTAAAAAAAAAACAACTAATACTAAAATAAGTTATTAAATTAAATATAGTCAAATAATTGTTTTTTAAAGCAGAATGTGTAAGTTCATAGTTCATAGTACAAGTTCATGAAGGCAAATTATGAGATCTTAGATTGTTCCACACTTGAAGCAAAGGAAGTTCATTGTCAGGCAACCTTTTTGCCATAGTTTTATTGTCATTCAATTTATTTTTTTTTAATCATCATCATCATTATTTCCTCAACAATGATTTTATACTTTCTTCTAGATCACAATAGAAAATGTGTATATATCATTCATGAATAGGACTGGGCAGGACCTAAGTAGACTTTTTGCCCCTTTTTGGATGTAGAGTTTCCATTTGAAATTAGTGTTTGCAAATCAGTTTAATTTATTTTGTATGGACTCCACAATATTTTTTATTAAATTATTCTTAACCAGAATATAATGTGGTACTGAGCCCTTACGTTATATATGATGTCAATACAGTTTAACTTCATCAGCTGGCATTGATTATGTAAACATGTTTTAATTTGTTCTTTGACTATAATGACATGAGCTTTTCCATGGCTTTGATCAGAAGAGTAACCAGCTTGAATACTCAAAATACACTGTTTATCTTTTTTCATATCAGGACAGTATAACCATCTTTCTCACAAATCAAGAATAGTGACTGATAAATTCATGAACTAACTCTGATGTATGGTAGATGTAGGTTTTTCAATTGTGTTGATTCAAATTATCTTACTATACTAGATGTGATTTAACATTCTTGCAACCTGATGGTAGCTTTTGCACTCTATTTGATAGCTGTCCTACCCCTACCTCTTACTGGAACTATGTGAACAGTAGGATTAATTTTTAAATATCTGATGCCTTCCCTTGTCCATTTTCAGTCACTGATGATATTTAATGTTGATGAGACATTCATATATGTGCATGAGCACATTTCCATGGCTTCTCCATGTATACATCATATACAACATTCCCATGTCTTTTTCTATCTGGGGTGAATTTCTAATCACAGAAAACATTTTGTTTTGCATCAGAATTGCTACTCATCCAGAAGGCATTGTTCAACAGTTCTCAGCTAACAAGATAAAGCAAATCCTTCTGTACTTAGATACGTAAAGCAAAATACTGAAAACATTTATGAGAGCAGAGAGTTAGGATTTTGCAAACCATCAGCTTTCAGTGCTTAGCTTGCAACGCCTGGGGCTTGAATTTCAGTAGTACTTACTGCTGGCAACCTACAGCAACTTCAAGGGCAGTAGTAGTGCTGCACTTTTTTTTTATTCAATATTAACACTTCACACATGAGAAAACACAAGGGTTGCCTGATATGCTCTATATTTATCAAATATTAAACATTCATGGTTTGGATTTTAAGAAATAGAACCACAGGCGTATGTTTAACTTACTTCCACTTCTAGCAAGGCAGGCTCAAAATAGTGCAGAGTAATGTTTAGGTTACATGCTGTGGTTCCTATGTGAAAAACAGGACATTAACAGAATGAACACATCTTAAAGGGCGAAAATCTCTTTAGACATCACCCACTTAAACAGTTGCCATTAGAGGAAGCTAATAGCCTCATGTTTAATATGTGACAACATCAGGCTATTGAGTTTTTTCCAAGTCTCAGTGCCTGAACCCTGTGTGCCAGGTGGACTGAACATCCCCTGTAAAAGGGGCATTTGCATGGAGTTTTGACTCCACCAATACATTACACACTCAGATCTTATTATTTTAATGAGACTTCTTATTGTGCCAGTTCCAAATGGGCATTAAGGCTGAACACCAGAGTAAACAGTGGCTGCAATGAACTTCATCACCTCAAACACGTGATAAGTATTTCCACCAGCCCCTTATTTTCTGCTCCTCTTGCAGGCTGCCCATTATTTTGGTCCTGGCAGTAATTAGCTGTCATCAGGCTCTCTCTCTCAGACACCTTTTCTGCTACAGGCTAATCCCCCTCAACACAGTCCATTCTTCTGTCCGTTGCCATTCTTTGTTGGTTACACCGTGTGCACAAATTAATTAGGTCTCTATTTAAGGGCTGACTCAGCTGGTTCATAGCACAAATGAGTGCAGCTATTTTTCTGGATAACGTTTTCAGCTTCCTTTTTTTTTATTTTCATCTAGGTTTAGAAATGCACTCTCTGTGTATGTGTGCAAAAATGAGATTTTTGGCAGATGCAGTTGGCTAGGGAAGTTGACAACATGGATTTGTGTAGCCCATCTGCCCCTGAGGATCCAACTGAATTTCTTGCAGGGTTAGGACTACTGAGTTTCCAGTGTCAAAGAGTGGCTTCTCTACCTCAGACATGCTGGCATTCTGATCCTGGGAGGTCCCCTGCCCCAAAAAAAAGAGAAACATCTGGCTGCATGGGCAGCTTGTCTGCTGAGCTCAGCAACAAGGATTCCTGCAGCTACAGCTCCACCCCACTGTTAGGGGACCTAGAAGGCACTTAACAATTACTGTCTTTACTATAGGATTACAAGTGCATTCGATATTATATGTATAGTACAATCCTTCAGATTTTACAGAAAAATATTCTTGGGGTATAGTTCACACTGAAATACATCCTCAGAGAGATAAGCATCATGACGTTTTAATTTAATTTAGTGAATATTCCTGAAATAAAAGGATATTTTACTTAAGTAACCTATGTTATGTTTATATCCTTTTACATATGCTTGAATTTTAAAATTCTGAGTGATGATTCAACACTAGAGCAATAAAGCACCTCAGTGATTGGCAAAAGTACATTCTGAACATGCAGATATTATTCTTCACTGTTGGTTTCAACTGAAAAAAAGTAGTCTTTGATCATGAAACTGGAGTGTTTGATTCTGTTCTCACTGAAGTCAAATGAGAGTGTTACTGTTAACTTGTATGCATGCCTGTAAAATGTTAGGATGCATGCCTGTAAAATGTTAGGATATGTGTGTTTATGAGACGAGCCAAAATATTTACTACTTTGGGCTTAGTTTCACTGTCACTGAGCTTTAAAGATGAGAACAATATATAAATGCTGGTGTGATTACCTGTTGTTGAAGGAAAAATACACTCATTGACTTCATGGAGTGATGCATTCCCTGCAGTCAACTGAAATCTTATTTTATTGGGATATGTCATTACTTTACAGTCTAATTGTCTAAATACTGCTGAAAAACAACGAAATACAGGTGTAGCCTTAGACCCTCTGGAATTTTTCAAAAGCTAGATCAATTAGTTTATATTTTATATAAATTTTCTTTCATAAGATTTGTATACCCACTAGGGTAAGCATTGTCCCTGACTAAAGTGTACATGTCATTTAACAGGGACTTAAACATGGCCTTAGCCCCTCCCAAAGTCCAAATAGTGGCCAATACAACTTGACATTTGGAGTCAGAGGACTACTTACATACTTACAATTAAACAGTTGCTCAAGTGCTTTTTTATTAGACTGGGTTAATCATCTCCTCCCCAGAACACACATTCATTTCAATAAATGAATTCTATACTTTGATTTACTGAAGCAAAAGTCTTCCATTTCTTCCTATTTTAAACAGGAAGGAAATAAATATATATTAAGTCTGTTCTGTCTTCCTTTTCATAAAAAAGTAGACACTGAGTTGTCATCAGTTCAGATGTGAACTACTACCTTGAATGTTGAATACGAATATTGCATAAATTATACGTTTGAATCTCTCATGGAATGGATATGGAATTATTAGACATACAGTTTGTAAATACTAGGGCAAAAGTCTCTGAACAGACCTTTGAAGGAAAGTTATTTAAATCAGTAGAGTGAAAACAAGAGGTAAAAAAGGTGCAATTCAGAAGAGAAACTAGATTCCTAATTTTCTTAAACATGCACATTTAAATTCAGTTGTGCTAAGAAAAAAAAGGGGGGGGAGGGGCAAATATTTATGTGAGCAGAATCTCACCTAGCCCAGTCCCAACGCTTGTACACATCAATAACTTTACACACTTTTGCAGTAAGACAATCTCAAATGGCATTCCTTGGTTAAGAAATGTCCTGTATTTGCAGTCTGTCTATTAGCATGTAATTGTTATGCACCATAGGAAAAGCGTGCCAGTCTAAAGAAAATACTTCAGACAATCCAAAATAAATGTTTTTAATATGAAAAATTGCCTTTACCTGCAGACTTTACTATTAATAGCCACTGATTTTTAGTCCATACCTCATTAAGAGCCTCTCTATCAACGAAACCTCTCTCTAGATTGACAGGTGGCTGATTTAACAACAACAACAAAAATCTTATGACGAAGGTTTTATCACGAAAAACCCTCTCAAACGGCCCAGTGCATTGTGATTTCCGTAGTTCTTTTTCTTCTGAGCTGTTCAATTAGTTGGAAATCTCTTTCTGATATACTGAAGCAGCTTGAGTGAACGCCTGAGCGCACAACCAATTAGGCTCATTTGAAGTTGCAGAATTGCCTTCTTTGGTGTTAAAACCCCATGTCAAACACCGGGTCTAAGATCATTTGTACTACAAAATGAGATTGACAGAGCAGCTGCAACAGGGGGCATGCCTGCTGGACGACTTAATTGTGGAGACTGAAGGGCCATCATGAACTGGTGTGTGGAGATTGTATCACCACTGCTGCATTACAAATGCTCTTTATTAACAGTGATCTGTAATCAATGAGCTCAGGCTTTTTGCCAGAACTCCAAAATCAGATAGGCAGCTCTTCTCACAAGGAATAGGAGGAGCCACCAGAGCAGAGTGTTGTGCTGAGAAAGGGAGCAGGGATGCTCTTCCTGGCACTTGGGGCTGTGAAGCTGCAGAGAGGGAAATAGCCATCCAATGACATGCACCTTTCCTCCTTTAGTAGTATAGACATTAGCCGGGTTGAGCATGTAGCAGCATTCAGGCAATTGCACTTATACTGACATGAATGAAATATGATTACTTCAACAAAGTGATATTTTATTAGTCAGAGACTACACCGACTCACACTGGTCTGAATAGAAATAGTTTTGATGGTAGCATGTCTCTAGCTTAAATGTGATACAAATGAAGTAAATCCTATTGGATTATTTCAGCAAATTAATGAAAAAACACAGAATATTTTAGTCTTTTAGGTAGAAAACATTTACTTTTTTGTTAATAAGACATATTGCTTTTGAAAAGTGTAGCTACTTCTCACTGACTCTTCAAAGCCAACATTTTGTTTATTCCTTCATTATTAAAACCAGTGTCCTCTTACTGTAACTGACTGAGTCAGTTTCCTGGAAAGAAATCAATATATCTGCACAAGTATTCAAAGATTACTTTATGATGACACAGATGTAAAACCAATGTCAAAGTCAACCTTAAAGTTAGCCAAAATCAACAGTAGCTGATTATAATTACCTACCCAATGCCTTTGCTATGAGAATAACTTCACTTCTTTTTTTCAAAGGCATTTTACTCTTGCCTACTTCACTGTCTGAAAGAGTCCCAGAGAAAGAAATAAGAAACTTGAGTGAACAATACAGGAACAGCTCAACTGGTGTGGCAAATCACATGCAGATGAGCTCTTGTATCATAAAATACCGTCTCAAACTTGTGTTCCTCAATTGTATGAACAATTAATGTTTAGATGCATAGTTTAAACTTCTGGCTTTCCATTGTTTTTGTGTGTGTGTGTCTGGTTTATTATTTATTTATACCACAATGTATGATAACCTGCTCAGGCATTCTTTACAGATTTTTGTTGGGGTTTTTTTTTTTTGTTTGTTTGTTTGTTTTTGTTTTTCTCTGAAGGGTTCATTTTGTTATTACCAGTAATTCCCACATATTTATAAAGTCTGTTCAAATTAAACAGATTCCCATTGTGTCATTCTACATCAACTGCAACATAAGCAGCAGGCAGCTGAAATCATTTTAGGAAAACCTTCTCAAGTAAATACTTGCACATGCAATCATGTTTTAAAGTATCTTTAGGAACTCTTTTACTACAATAAACATAGAGACCTTAATAAACATGACACTGTTTAGGCTGCAGATTGCCTTACTGCTACCTCATAGTCCCTGTATGACTTGATCCATTTGCTCTCTCTTTCCTTACAACTGGAGAACGAGCTCTGAAGTGGGAATCATATTTCTGTTCTTCGTCTGTACAGTGCCTAACCTAACACTGTCATTGCCTATGACAAGGGCCCAGGAAGCTACAGTGAAATCACTTACTGTTACTTTACCAAAATTGATAAAAAAATCCAGGTGCCCTGGTAGGTTGATGTTGGAAACAAAATGATGTTGGGTTCTATTTCTTATTTATCTGGTGCCAGGTCTTCTGAAATATTTCTCCTGTGTCAGCACCTGTGTCAGCAATTCCTGATAGCAGGATGTTGAAGTGGGTGGGAAGTGGATACACAGGTAGGAAAGTTTTAGTACAATCAAGATATTAAAGCAAACAAACAAAAAACAACATACACAAAAAAAAAACCAACCCAACAACCAAAACCCCACAACAAAGCAAAAAACCAAACCCATAATAATTCTTTCTTAAGTAAAGGAGTTCTTATTCAGCATATCCACCAGCTACACTTGACCATTCCATTCCATATTTGCTATTATTTTTGCAGTGGTGTTTAGACCAATTCACTCCAACAAAAACAAGTGTCTAAACTGACATGCTACCTTAGGGTAAGGAGATAACTAATCAATAAATATGTGACTGAAATTAAATGACTAGGTATTTGCTCGTAGTAACACTGTTGCAACTAAACTGATACCTCACCCAGGCAATAAAAAAATGAAGTGTCAGTTCCTTCCCCTCCCCCCCCCCCCCTTCACGTTCTCGAGTT
>NW_009936722.1:91093-125708 GCF_000696875.1 Nestor notabilis
CCATATTTCCTACATATCCTAGAGGACAGCCTTACCCTTCAGTTGGGCCACTGAAATCTGGATGAATTGTCTTGCTGTTACTTTTTCTGTTCCAAAAATCTCTGATTCTTGTCTTGTTCATTATTTCTTACAAAACTTTACAGCCAGCAAAGATCTGAAATTTAACACACTTTAGCTGTGGATAGGGCTGGGTGATTCAACTCAGGCACAATTATTCTGTAAATTTGCAAGCTATCAGCAGCCTGTGAATGTTTTCTCCACAGATGAATAAGTCCGTATCATGCTGCCAGCATCAAGTGTAACTCGATGGTTTAAAGTATCAATGTCTGGAGATTTCACAATACTGGAAGAAGAGACAGTCTCCCTGAACAGACGGTTGTCCCAGCTCTTTAAGGTTGATCTAATAATAAATAAATGTTATTTCCTTTCTATTTTCCAGTTATTCTGGGGTTTTTTTTCATGCTTTGTTGAAGTCTCAGCACTTTCCCTTTCTCCCACTCATTGCTGTGAGAGATGCGGCCATGAACTTATGATCATTCCATTGTTATTTTGTTGAACACAGTGATGTTCCATGTATATGTGGCAGAGCAACAAATTCAGCATGCATATAATTAAAACAAATTACTTTTGAATTCTAAAATAAATGGAATATGATAAAATGAGAGGAATAAAATAAACAAAGATGCTCATGTTTAAGTCTGGAAAGCTACTGTAATATAATTAAATTTTATCTGAATTATCTATATGAGGAGCCACAAAACCAAAAATACAGAATAAAGAAAAATTGTATGATCAAGATACAGTTCTTATTGTAAAAATGAAAAGAAGTAACTGCTATATTATTTATAAAAATTTAAAACAACTCACAATTAGCTGTACAGGACAATAATTTCCATTTGTCAATATCCAAAAGTATAGTAGGGCATATTCTGTGCCCAGAGAATCAGTAGCAGGGTCTAAATAAATCATGTTATTAGAACATGCTTTGAAACTATATGCATTACATTCCACCTTCTGAAGACAACAGCTGCATCCTCTGTAATTTAGAGTAAACAGGGAAAAACCTGGCACTGTGCAAACACTTTTTTAAAAATACATCTTGATTCTTTAAATCTGTGCAAATTCTTCAATGATTATTGTCTTTAAATAATGTCACAGATATAAAAGGAATTAGTATTGATGCTTCCAAATTTTCATGCTCATTTGTATGCTATAGATTTTCATACAGAGAAATCAAACTGCTCACATCTGTGGAAATACCACATACTATATTTATTTGGACTTCCATGTAAGGAAGTCAAAGCTTTTTTTTTGCACGTGTCGTGGCTTAAGTAATGTTCTTTTTAAAAACAGAAAGAAAATTAAAACACAATATACAAAGCATATTGACATTTCTAATCAATAATCTGTGACTTCATACCTAGTTATCAAAAGGAAGTTTAATTCAACCAAGATTTAAAGGACAGAACACTGTCACTAGTATTCTCAAGAAGAATCTTTTAAAGAGGAGTCGTATATCAGGTGACAAGAATATCTAGCACCACATTGCCAGCAATTTTATCTGGGACATACAAACATATATTTGAGGTTTTAAAAGCATTGCTAATCATTAGGCTGATACAAGACTTCCTAAAAGAGGAATTATTACTTATCTTGCAGCCATGGGTATTTTATACCTTTTTCTCAGTTGGCACTATTAAGCAAGCTCTAACTGAACAGACTGTGTTTACTTCTATCATTCTGAGAACAACAATAATTACTATTACTCAAATACTAACAGCAAGCCTCAATCTACTTTTGAAATATTTATTTCATTTGTTATCTCTGCCATCTTTTCTTAGTTATCAGAACGTAAGGAATGTCTTAAATAAAAATATTCTGCTGCTGAAGTTCTGCATAAAAATTCTAAACATGCACTATACAAATAATAGAATATTATTTTTTAACTCTGTTGCAAGGCTCTTTTTTTTCCCCTCACATCAAGACAGGGAAATAAAGATGACAGACTGAAATACCAATTGATTTGTAGAAATATACCCAGATTGGGATTCATCTGCTGTAATCTAAGATTTCTCATTTTAATAGTCCAAGTCACTCTGGTCTCATTTAAGGAGACATAACTTCAGAAAACAATTAATGTTGCCCATCTTAATACAACCAGTTTAGGACGAAATGAATTGCTTGGTTATCATTGACTATACATGGTCCCCAGGGATACTAACCTGAATTTAAACAACTTTTAACACTTAAATCAGGGAAGATGAATCTTCAGCCAATCTGTAAAATGGCTTAATTTGCAACTAAACCAGAAAATCAGCTACTATGGCTGCAATGCAACAATACGCAGGCTGCAGTGGTGACCCTGAATGTTTTTGCCCTTTTTGGACCAGTCATTCTAAGTCATCAATATCTCTTTGATTTTCAGTAGTTAATTTCCTTTTTTATTGATTACCCTTTTTCCTTATATAAAGAAATGTTGAGCTGCTTCTCTGAATAACATGTAACATTAGCAACAGCTATTGTTTTGTTTTGTGACCGAACAGGATTTAAAACTTAAAAAAATCCTTCCTCATTTATGGTTTAGCATCTCTTTTTTCAGGATCCAACCTGCTATTCATATACAAATTTATAAAATGAAGAATGCAACCTAGGAATAAATAACATCCTAAACCCAGTAGAATCCCTATAAAGAAAAGATGCAGAATCTGAACAGGTGTGGTTACTTGCAAATGGTTGTTCATTTGGATTAAATGTGAAGGTGACCTGGCATTGTTCCTTGAGTGAAAACTAATCAGCTGACAAGAATTTTGTTGCTTACATTTAGATAAATATAGAACATTTCCTCCAAGAGGAAAAATATCTAATTAACCAAGGATTCAGCTTATGGCCTCTCTTCGGTGCTTTACTTCCTGTTTGATCATTTAATCTGTCAACAAATCAGTTTTATTTTATTTTATTTTATTTATCCAAGTGGAAGCCTGATCTGTGAATATTATGTACCACTCACCTATGTGGTGTCACACATTAGAATCAAAACCTCTATGGTATTTTTATTGTAGGCTCTGGTTGCCTGTTTTTGCTCAATGTTCTAGTCATGCATAAACGTGCTGTGTCAAGCTTCAAATGCTTCTGAAGAGATTTTTCAATGTCATTACACAGGATACATGTGTTGTCATAGGATACAATGGGCTAATATAGTATCACTGCTGCTAGAGTTTGGAAGCATCCAAATAATTATCACTTTATAGTGTTAATGAGTCTTACCTTGTTTCTGCTATCAATGGATGTTTCCAGAGACTGGGCTTCACCACAATCTTGGGTGATAATGGACTTAATGACTCAAAGATGGAGCTCCAAATTTACAGGGACTTCTTCGCAGACGTTTTCCTGATAAATGTAATGGAAAAGTCAGCTGCCAGGGAATGCATGTGGATCTTTTCAGAACCTGAATCTGTAGACTTCTGACCATAATACATGGAGATATCAACTAGGTTCTTTCCTCTTTTGTTTTTCATGTCACTAATGACTATATTTTTCATATGTTCTGAGCCCTTTTTAAGTTCTTACACTTCCTCCTGGTTTGGTGGGGTTTTTTTGTTTTTGTGGGGTTTTGGTTTGTGGTGTGTTTTTTTGTTGCTGTTGTTTTGTTGGGCTTTTTTTTCCCATTAGCTTCCTTCACATTACCTTCTTTTCAGTTCCTCTGAGGGATTTTCTCCTTTCTTTTCAATACTCCTTTTCCTTTCACATTTTTGCTCATCATACGAAGTGGATTCATCTCACCTAACTATGGCCACAGAAACGTTAATTTATCTTAACTCCCTTTATAGTCAACAGAGAATAAGTATATTAACTTATTTATATCATGCACTTTATATATCAGCCTCAGATAGCGTCATGCTAGGCCTCCTAGCAACCTCCACAGATGGAAACCGGACAAGTTCAGCCTGGATAATGAACTTTAGGATAGTCATATTCTGGAAGCATAAGTCCCATCTGTTATGACTATTTCAATATTTTCTTCTCCTGTAATCTTTAAATTCTTTAGTTTTACTTCACTAACTCTAGCCATTGGTATCTGCCCACTCAAGCCTCCCTTTGACTTCTGTTCCTTCTTCAACTTTAAGAAAAAAAAACCTAAACCAGTGACTAAGGATCTCAAATCTTATTACTGTTGCTTTCATTTACTCTTTTTTGCTTTCCCTTCTACATGTATGCTCTCAGTGTGTGCAAATAGACTTTGAATGCTACAAGAATGTGTAGGTACCATGTGTTTATTTTTCTATAAGTCAGGTAGTACATTTTAGATATTCTCTTCTTTTAATAGGCATCCTTCCAGGTATTGATGGGATGGAGTTTGGACTGGAGAGGCAGATTTTCACCTGAAAGGGAAGACAGCCAACTTTTCTGGGAATGGCTGAAGAACAATACATGGATTTCTCATCAAGTCCTGTGGGTGTTCATTCTGATGATGGAAATATGAGATAACCTTTTAAGGGAATGCTAAGGACATTTCTTCTCCCTGTGATTCTTTCACAGTTGTTTTATTTCTCCAAAGGAAAAAAAAGATCCAAATTGTATTTACACCTGTTTTAATAAATTTCCTACACAGATGAATGATAATTTAAATACAATTTAGTCAACGACAAAACAATCAATGATTAAAAGAAATACTTTATTTAGAAGTAACGTAAATACTTCTGACAAGTCATACAGCGTTGTTAAGCAATTTAAAACTGACATGCAACACTACTTATCTTTTACATCACTCAAAATATAGACCAAATGCTTCCAGGAAACTTATAACTGGTGTTTTTTTAGGATAAAATAGAAAAATATTCAGGCATATTAAGCACCTTTATTTCAGTATTTCCCAGACACTTCAAAATGCTTTGAGATTCCAAAAGCCTAGTCAGATAACTGAAACACTCCACTCACTATTAAATACCTTAGAAATGGCTGTTAAATATCACATAGTCACACAATAAACAATAAGTTTTCAATTAGGTCTTCTTTCCTTGCCTAAATCAGAGCAGGAATCCAAAACTCTGTTGAGAAGTTCAAGAATCGTTTCACGTGCAGAGGCTGATGAAAGGAAAAGCAGAACATGTTGGCTAGGAGAGATAAAGAAGGACAGCAGGTAAGCAGAAAACTGCTCCTTCGAAATAACTGGGACACCCTAAGCTAAAGAACTGCAGCTCTGAAACATCTCGGGGCTTTACTGATCTTAAGAGTTTTGAAGAGAGATATATTGCCTGTGTTTTCTGTCCTGAATTATACTGTCACAGCTGCATTGACAGTTCCACTGTATATTTTTTTTCTAAAAATAAAATCATAACAAAGAGATTTTGTTCATTATGTTTGAAGTATTTTCCTTTGAATATTACTCCAGCCAGGCAAAAGTTATTTCAGAATTTTTCATCATCTTGCAATGCAAGTATTAAAAACTATGAGAGCACCACTCCTGACTTCTCTATACCACTCCACTGCCTCAAAAAAAAAAAAAAAAAAGAAAACAGATGACGTTTTGGTTTATTTGTTATTAGGAGGAGTGGGAAGAATCTTATGTTGTATACATCCTTAGTCCATTATTTCTGTGCCAGCTTGAGTTTCATAATTTAATTCAATTCCAGTAGGGCAGAGCACAGCAATAGATTTCATAAAACAGTAAACTATGCAAACATGACATCGAAGTTATAATGCAGTATTCATATGCATGCTGAGTTGTCATTTTTATAACACAGCATTTTCACCAGAGGGACACTTAATTAAAAACAGATTCCTTGTATCTGGTATCAAACTAGTACCAACAATTAATTCATTTTAATGCTATTTTTCTATCAGGAGCTAGTCTTTAATTGTGTTGAAAAATGCAGCCTGCACATTTGATTTGAATTAAAGAAACCATACTAAGGCTCAGCAAGAAGCAAAAAAGTGGATAACCATTTTGTAGCGCAGAAAAAAAAAAGACAAATAAAAAACCTCAACCAACCTTATACAAACTACAGGAGACCATTGTTTTTTGAAGAGAAGGAGGCTGTCAACATTATACAATATAGAAAATGTACAGATGTAAAAGTGATCTCTTCATATTATTGTCTATAAGTTTTTTAATGCTAAAAGTGTCCCTAGCTAATACAATATCCAAATAAAGATGTTCCCTGCCTCTACTCTCTGACTCATATATACAGAAGATTGGACCTAGTAGAAAATGCTAAGGCCAGCAATGTTGGGTTTGTGGGTTTTCTTTTCCCACTCTTAAATTCACTTTGGTGTGTTTAGAAAGCTTTTGTATGAGGAGAAGGTGATGGGTTTGTAAATAAAGGTGTTAAAAATTATCCATACATCTCAGGAAATGTGGGAAAAAACACAAAGAACTACATATGGCTACTACTGGTCACAAGACTGGTGTGAGTTAAGATAGGAAGTGGATGTTTTTAGGCAAGAACTTAAGTGCAGAAAAGCTTTCACTGGCCTCAGTAAGCTCTGGACAAACATTTCTTTGCAGGAGATTTCTGTGGACATCTGCTGCCGGGTATAATTTGGCATTTCGTGAGCAGGTGATTGCCCAAACATGAGCCACAGCTTTTTACCTGAGAAATACTCTCCCTTAGTGCTGATGCCTCATGTCTCAGTGCCCTGTGTCACATCCCTGGTGCAAGACACAGAGAGGAAAACTTTGGCCTGAGATTCAGGAAATTGCTTTTCCAGAACCGGAGCTTGGGCAGATCTATTCCATCTAACCTGCTTTGTATTTCATTATGAAAGTTCTTAAGACGTTTTAAGTCCGTTTAATTGTGCCAACCAAGTTGGCCTCATTAGCTTTTCTCGCAACCAATGTTATGATCGTATCTTGACAATCTGTAGCATGATGTGTCTTCTCTTTCTGTCTTATTTACGAAAACTGCTACATTCTTCCACAGTTTCCTGTTTAAGGTTTACTTGCTTTATGGCCTGTTATTGTTGCTTTTCTCAAATATGTTGTCGTTGTATTCCTACCTTGGGCTAAATGGAAAATTGTCTTTTTCTGACAAAAAGTAGAATAGGTTCATGGGTCCAGTGTTTTGCTACATCTCAAATCATGCTTTCAGCTTATAAACCTGTGGTTTTGACAAAATCGCAAAGAATATTAGGCCAGGAGTCAGGCTACACAGCCTATGTATGTTCATATTATGTAGCTGTTGTTCAGTAAGTGACTTGTTCTTCATCTCAGGAGTTAGAAGTAATGTAATCAGGCTAAAAATCATAATACTAATTTACTGAGAGGAACAAAGACAGATAAAGTGAAGGCAGAATTTAAGTACCTGTGTCAAAATGTATGGGCTGAATTGACTTGCCCCTTTCTGCTATCTTATCTAGACATTTAGCTGCTTGGCATCCAGGTTTTTTACAAGAAAGGTTTTTCTTTGCTAAATAACAAACTTTCCAGTTCTTCTGACCTTGGTGTAAATCTGTTTATGTGCTGGTAAACCTAAGCTTAGAATTATTTTTTTTCCCGAGGTCTTTTCTGCGCATCACCAAAATAAAAAGAATTGAGTTCAGCAAGAAGGATAGGAGCTTGTGGTGCTACCACACTCTTTAGTCAGCTGTACTTTAAATACTTCAGATATGAGTGAAGCCTGTTGCAGGAATCACAACAGATAAGACAATCCTCACATAGGGCCAGAAGAGCTGTTCCTTTTGTCCTTTATGAGTCTCCAGTTTGTGAAGGATGTAGAAAAATACCCACCTAAAGAGTGTGAATTTTATTCCTATGACTGAAGTGGGATCTGTTTAAAGGTGAACATTACCAAATGTACAGATGTACATCTGAAGAAATAAAATATTATTTTCTTTAAGCCAGAAAACAAATTAGTCATTTTCTAATACCGACCTCAAGACTTCTAAGGTGACATCGGAACTTATTAGAAAATTAGTATTTTTTCTGACCTAAAGAAGAAAATAAGGGTAGAGCTATACCAATGGTTCTTTTATTGTCACAAACCTTCTTGACAACCCAGCTTCAAATAACTATTGGGGTTAAATGTGGAAAAAAATACATAAGGCAAATAGTTATTTTTGAATAGACATAGTGTTATTGGGCAGTTATTTTTTATAAGCATAGTTTACTTGAGCAGTACTTTTATTTTCAGTTAAATTTTCGTATAATTTCATTTCAAGCTGTCCATAGCAGTTTATTTATGCTTATGGTAAGTTCTGACCAAAGCATTTGGACAAAAGGACATCTGGGAATAACATTTTCACATCTGCTACAGGTTGAATAGTCACTGAAAACATTTGTTTCTCACAGTACTCAAGTAAATGCTGGTGGCTGACCAAATAGGAAGCAACTCGTCAGAGGACCCAGGGATCTAGTTCTGAGCTTCTTGTTACAAGACAGACACGAACTTACTGGAGGGCAACAAAGATTAAAAAGAGATGGAGCATATGTCATGTGAAAAGGCTGAGAGAGATGGCGTTGTTCAGCCTGGAGCATAGATGTCTCACAGGGATCTGATAAATGTGTGCAAATCTGTCTAGAGGTGGTAGATGAGAAAGAGCCAAAATCTCTCTAGTGTAGCCCAGTGACAGGAGAAGAGGCATGAGCACAAACTGGAATTCATGTGAACGTGAATATGTTTTTCTACAGTGGAGATGACCAAGCACTGGCACAGGTTGTCCATAGAACTTACAGAGTCCCCATCCCTGGTGCTACACAAAACCTGACTGAACACAGCTCAGGGCAACCTGATGGTTTGAGCGTATTTTGAGTTTGGAGCTTGAACTAGAGATCTCCAGAGTTTTCTACCAACCTCAGGCCTTCTGTGACTCTATGATTGTGTGATTTGCTTTTTTCAGTGAAGAAGAAACATTTTTACAAAACCCAAACTTTTCAGTAAAAATTATAACTAAAAAAAGCAACTTCACATAATAGTTCTGACAGAAATTTCCAGTGCCTGGTTTTCAAGAAGATGGCATTTTTAGGAATTTTTAGATTGCCTTGTAAAGGGAATAGATGTAAATCTAATCTATTTTTGTTTCCCAGAGAACTTAATACAACAAGGTTGAATTTATTATAAGAGAAAGCAGAGTAAATTTACTCTCTGTGTAGGCAAACATGCACAAAAAAGCATAAGAAAGTAATTATGTAATGGTCTGATTTGACATGCAAGTAAGTATAAACTAATACTGACTTGAGCCTCCTAATCATGTTCACACTGATTCAAATGAAAATGTATGTTTTCTATTACAATGATTTTACCACTGATTTAATGGAATTTCTCTCCAGCTAAGAGTGATTATTAGTCACAGAAGTGCTGTAATGCTGTGACCCTTTCAAACTTTTGCTATGAAACAGTTGTTATTGCATTTATAATGTCCAAATAGTTGCAGATGGATTCACATAATTTTACAATTATCTTGCAAAAGAATGTCCATATGCAAATTAGAGTTTTCTTATGATGTCCATCTTCAGATATACAACAGATAGTACCTAGAGTACTGATTGGAGTAAGTAGTTAACTGATTTACAAACATCCCTCTCTACAGATTTGACAGTCATTTACAGTAATATTCAGCAAGGCAAAACAAAGCTAAATCATTTAAAGACTGACTGCTATTCTTAACAATTTTTATACCTTTCATCCAGCTGTAACACTGGTAATACATTTTTGAACAGATGATACTGCATAACTGTTTCTTGACATTGCATTCCTAGGAAGTGATTAAAGGACTTCATGTTCTCTTATTTTTAAATTCATCTTGTTGGTTTAGGTTGTTTTGTATACTACACTTACTACACACGTAAACCTCTAGGGAAAACCCATGCTAACAGTTCTATATATGATCTCTACTATTATGTATATTTTCTATAAATATCAGTTATAAAGCTCAGGTGCAAACACATAATCCATAGTCTCTTATTGTGTCTGAATAAACTGGTACAGATTATTAAGTAATATGCTAATACATTTGCCTGAATGATCTTCCTAATATTTACAATAAATATTACACATAGAAGAAACAAAAGATGTTCTCAAGTATGGCAATAGATAGCCCTGACTGATCTTTCTAATCCCACTACTTGAAAACATACTATTCTACATATTTAGATGTGCAGGGCTACAAAAATACTGTAGGTACTACTTCACTCACAAAACATCTTTGCTGTAATTTTCTTCATCTTTCTGTGTAAGATTTGTCCTGGACAGAATAAATTCTAAGGACAGGTGAATAGAGACAGATGTGCATTTGATACATAATATTTTTAGTTGAGTGAGCATTCATTGATGACTGAAAACAGTGGCAATGAAAAGTGGGTTGGAGACACTGCCCCTTGACTTATTGCTGCTTTGCACACACTGGAGGCCAAATAACAGTAGTGAAGAAACTGCAGTCAAAGATTTGCCACAGCATATCCCTATATTCCCGGTGAGAAGGGATTTTGCGCATTCCTGTATGTCATGGTTTAAGCCCAGCTGGTAACTCAGAACCACGCAGCCGCACGCTCACTCCCCCCCTTTTCCTTCCTCCCCCCACTCCCAGAGGGATGGGGAGTAGAATCAAAAGAATGTAACTCCCATGGGCTGAGATAAGAGCACTCCAGTATCTAAGGTATAATACAAACCACTACTGCTACCACCAATAATAATAATGATAAGGGAAATAACAAGGGGAGAGGACACAACCGCTCACCACCCACCGACCGATACCCAGCCTGACCCGAGCAGCGATCTGGGCCTTCCGGGTAACTCCCCCCAGTTTATATACTGGGCATGACGTGCTGTGGTATGGAACACCCCTTTGGCCAGTTTGGGTCAGGTGTCCTGTCTCTGCTTCCTCCTGGCTTCCCCTCCTTCCTGGCAGAGCATGAGACTGAGAGAAGTCCTTGGTCAGAGTAAACATTACATAGCAACAACTAAAACCATCGGTGTTATCAGCGTTGTTCCCAGGCTGAAAGTCAAAAACACAGCACTGCACCAGCTACTAAGGAGAAAAATGCTGTAGCTGAACCCAGGACACTGTAAGCTTATATTATGATATTAGCAAAGTTTGCATGGGTAGCTCTGCTATATTCAGCACAATGATGAAATGTGCAAGTAGAGTTGTACTCTGATGTGCATTAATATTGTATGTCCAGCAGCAGCTGCTCTCTCTGGTACTAGGGTTGTTAATAGATCTTCAGCTTTTTTAGTACTTAGCAAATAATAACATTTAAATCCTTGGACATAATGAAGATAAGTTTTTTGTTGGTTGTTTTTTTTTTTTTTTTTTTTTTTTTTTTTTTTTTTTTATTTGGTACAAAGACACATTTAGGGAAGCTGGTCAACTGCCAGTTCAACAGAAATACTGTATGAGAAGTACTTTAGACATACATTAGCTAGATAAATTAGATAGCTTGAAAGCTCCTTTCCTCACTGTAGAATAATCAAGGAACTTGGTCAACCTCCATTTCAGGATATTTATTTGACTTGCTGCAAGCTGCAAAGGGATTTAAAATACCCCATAGCTTTTGGGAATATAGAACTAAAACAGCCAAGCCTGAAGAAAAAATACACTTGTGAATACCAGCAGTCAGGATCCATCCATCATTGGTGCAGCATCCCAGAATCCTGACAGCCTGTATTGATTTGGTTTGATATTTGCAGTCAAATCTTGCTCCTGAAAGTAGTGAAACAGTCCTCTGTGATGCTCTAGTTGTGATAACAGACCAAAAGACTTAATTGTCCAGAGGCGAGACTCTAACAGACTTGTAAAAACCTAGAAATACCCTTAACATTTATTTTCTTTAAACCATGAAAAAAGATTCACTTAGTCGAATACATGCAGGCCTATACTTTCTGAGCTTTGCATACTTCATCATAATCGTAGGATGAAGTTGCTTCATATAATCATTGTTGTTTCAATTCTACACTGAGGCATTTGAGAGCCAACTGCTAAAGGACTGCAGATGACCTGGCTACTATCCACACACAGGGCTGAAGAAAACATGACCTTGAAAGAATACTTGGTGCTAATATTTGTTTTTCTCATTTGTGTTTTGTCTGTTGTCTTTGCCAAACTTTATTTGCTGTGTCACAACACATAATGCCTAGAAAGCCTTTCAAGCCTTAAGTCATGTTGGTTTGTGGATTTTATTAAATTGGTTCTAGATTAAATTTTATAAGCTACAATGAAAGACACATGTCTAGTTGTAGGTTCACCAAACTGTATTTTGCCTCTTTCAGTATCATGACATGGTCTCAGACAGGCAGAACAACCTGGCTTTGCTCCCTATGCTTTTCCACTAGCTGAGAGGTAGGCCTAGAAACAATGTATCTCTCCATTTTCCCTGGGAAGGAGACACAAAGTAAATCACTGCCTTCTTAGAGCTGAACATCTGAAGAACAGGGAGAGCACTCTGCACCACCAAATGGGCGTGCTCCACCATCTAGACATCCAGACAGTCTTCCACTGAAAATATGTTTGGCTTAAAGGAAAACACTCAGCATGAGACTAAATACAGTCCAAGTGTTATAAGGCTCGCTCTACATAATGTTTAATTTTGACTCTTTGGTCAGACACAGTCAGGATATTTCACAGTACCTTCATAACAACTTTCCATGGTTTCTCAATAGATATTTTATACTTTAAACCTCAGATGAATTATGTAGTTGCAGCTTTTGTAACTCCGAAGAGCCTGACATGTAAGTGAGTAAGGAGGCTAATCATTTTGCTGTAAAGAAGAAAAATATGTGTATTTTCTCATGCTTAGTAGAGTGTAATAGATACCCTAGATGATAAAGGCTCACAATCATAGAGTAGTTAAACCAGAGCTGGTCAGTTTAAATGAATTAAAACCCCTTTAATTCCTCTGAGGCCTCTCGATTTCTGTTCACATTTAAACTGTAGTCACAGCCTCCTGTTAACTAATACACATGCTGTGGATTTTCCATCCTATTCATCACAAATTCCTGCAGTAGTGGGCATGGGGGATGGGTAGAGGAAGGACTTCAGCTTGGTTATAAATCGCCAAGAAATGACTGACAAATACCAATGCAGACCTTTGCACAGCACTGTGCTGGAGGTGGCACATTGCCAGGCAGGCTGCAGATACACATGGTGTTATCTCTGAGCAATTTTAGGGAAATGCTATGTTTATTCTAAAGTAAGGCGGGGGAGAGGGGGGAGATTATAACGGCGTTCTTGCAGTTTCAGCTGTAAGACAATGGAAAAAAAAACATTTGAACTGTATTTTCCTCTTATTTCATATACAAATAAGGAAAGGAACAGAAAAAAAAAAAAAAACCCCAAAAAACCAAACCAAACCAAAACAAGAAAATTCAATATCATACTTTCTGAAAAATAGGAAAGGTAAATAAATTTATTTAGTTTGCTCTAGATGTGTTGTGCATTTAGTGTTCCTTCCCCAGGCTTTGGTCATATTTTGAAATTTTTGTATACAGTATATTTGAATTCCAGTGTATTTTACATTTCTGAAACAAACATCTTTTGCTTGAAATAAAAAAGTGATTTCCAAACCACTTCCAACTAATTCATGATATATGTTTAGTAAGGTCTCTGTAAATTCAGTCATTTAGCTGATTTATGTACACAGTTTTCTGATCACAGTTTGGTACTTGCCATATAGCTACAACCAGGCAACATGAAACTTGAATTATAATTCTTCAAGTCTGTGTCATTTTTTTGTTAATAGTTACAAGAGGACAAAATAATTGTACTTTAACATAGGTCCTAATATATGCAGTCAGTATGTGTATTTTGTATTCATTTACTTAATTCCCCACAGTAACATATAAATCTGAATACAGGAGGAAAGAATTCAAGCAAAATTCAAGAAGAAACAGAGTCTGGCTTTGCACACTCTTAAGATATGTGTGTAATATTATGACACACAGGACATGCAGCTCACATTTATACACTGTCAAAAATATCATACCTATTACACCCCTGTGAAAATATTCGTTTTGCTTTTTCCTGTGAATCAGTGCCCATTTTTTCTTTTTTTTCTTTTTTTTAATCACTAAAGCAGTGATCAATTTTTGGGAAGATAACTGCCATTTTTTCCAATCAGTTTTATTTATGCTGATAGCAGAAAAATGAATGAACGGAAAAGAATACAGAACTATTCTCAGGGTTCAAAAAATACAGAAAGGAAGCATTCAAGTCTCAATCCCTTTCATCTCTTGCAGCTTACTGATCACAGACAGAAGGAAAAAATGTGGAACATATTCCAGATTTCCTACTTGACTCTGTTGTTTCGGTGCCAAGAGGAAAACAAGTAAATTATTATGTAAAATATTAAACATTATGAGCCAAATATTCTTCAGGGTGCCTGGAGGAAAGACAGCCAAAAGAAAATGCTTTTCAATAGGGGTAATGATATTAACTTCCTTTCCAAAACAGTTTGGAATACATAGCTCAAAAGTGACAAGTATCTTTAACAATAAAATTAAAAAAAAAAAAAATTATTCATTCAGCATTCTTACAAAACTGACTATACAGCACAAATTACAAACATAAAGGAAGCCAGTTTCAGCCAAATTTCCAAAGAATTACAACCATTGAGTTTCAGAGGTGATGAAAGTGGAGTATTAATTACTAACCAGATTGTTTAGTGTTTTTTCTTTTCATATCACATATACAGCTTTTGGAGTTACACAAATCAGAACCTTGCTCTCACTGGCATGCAGAATAAACCATCATAGGTATCTTAGTAGCAAGTTCAGTTATGCGAATGCCATTTTAATAGTTTCCCTTGTCCTTGTGAACAGTGTCAGAAAAGGATAGGTAACTATCACTGAGATGAAATGTCTTACATTTTAACAGTGAACAACAAATACAAAAACTGAAATATAAGAAGTTAGCAGGCAAATCAACCCACAGCTTAATATTAATTTTATTTATATAGTTGGTTAAAGTAATTTTTTTTTTCTTGTTGTTGTCTTTAATATCATATGAATCAAATTCAAAATACACATTGTGAGCACATACAGGTTCAAGGAAAGTGAGGAAGAGGACATATCAGAGGACATTTCCTTGTTTTCAGAAGGAAATGAACAATCCACAACTGCAGTTCTGTCTGTCTGTCACCGCTGGCTGACTACTTGTAGCATCCAGAGATCATCAGAAAGTGATTTAAGTGAAAGCAGGTTAGCAGCTTTCCAGATTTATTTATGGAAGAAAATTCGTGTGACCAGCACCATGGTACCAGCCATGGAGATGATCAAGAGCAGAAGTGAATGGACTATCAAATTCTTTGGATATTTTGACTATGTATATTCAAATCAACAACTTAAAAAAATGACAGTAGCAATTTACATGGCAGAGAAGGGCATAATGCATGCAGGAAACACAATTGCTCCCCATGTGTCTTTACCAATGTATCCCAGGCTAGGCAGAGCATGACAAGCTGCAAAGAGATTCTGTGAAGTAAAAAATCACTTGGCATTCAAGATCAGGTCAGCAAATGTATTGTTGCTTGTTGACAAACCATGAGCCCTGATTTTGAGTCAGATCCCTTGAAACTGAAGTCTATGCAATGCAGGACATATTTATTCTTTCAGGCTAACCCAGAAAGCATAGCCTTAAAGATGTATTTCACTTTATGTTTAATTTACATTCAACAAAATATATCACAGACAGTCTTTGCTTCAGTGCAGGGACCTAAACCAGCAGAACTTTATTCATAAGTTACTATTATTTAAGCTTGTTTAGGAACAGAGACAACTATGTCTTAATAATTTGTCAAGTGGACAATTAGTCATTTTTCAAACCATTATGAACTACTAAAGCACAATATCATTACTCATTTCTTTCAGAGTGCCTACAGCATACATGTGTAGTCCTAACTTGTTCATCTTTAGGGTTTGTGGTTCTGACGTTACTTTTAACTTCAGAAATGTCTAGTTGCATCACAGCCTGTTTGCTAATATGCCAATTCATCCTAGTTTAATGAGGTAAGCAGTATGATTTCATGTACAATGTCTTCTTAGGATGCTCCACAACCCAGCCAACTTTTTGGATGGGCTGGAAAGAAATCCTTTTCTCTCTTTTGTGCCAGTTGTTCCTTTGAACCATAATTATACTCTCAAAAAATGAAATGCCCATACAAATAAAAAATGAAAGCGTTTACAATAATTTTTTATTCAATTACGTGCAACCAAACACAGAACCAGGAATGTAGCAGCAAGATTTAACAGAGACACTGAAAACACCTGTAGACTTGTAAAAAAATGAATAAATGGTGAATGGCAGCAAAATGGGCTATCATGACACCATATCCTAACTGCACTTGTGGCAATACTCAGAAAGCAACTACACAGTTGTGCATTTCCCACTAGCTCAACCAAGAATTCAGTCTTGTTTAGGTAAGTGGCTGATAAATGTTCCATAGTAAGGAAAGCATTGTTAATAGTCTAGCCTTGGTGATACAGCAAAACTGACCATGCCAGGCAATGTCCACCTAGTGACTTCTCATCACAGCAGCACAAAGCATCTAAAGAGGAGCAGAGTGGAAAAGGGGCATTTCTGGAATATATATGATTATTTATTTGCCATGAATAGCAAACATCTCTCTAAAAGTGTTGATAATCTCTGGAACTTTTGACCAATTTTGGAGTGACACAGTGGATGGTCTTCTTTCAGGAAGTCCTATTACAGAACATGTCAATGTAAGTACATGCAAAATCAGTAGATATTCCCAGTATCTTTACTTCCTTTCTTATATTTAAAGTTGCCTTGGTGAAACATAGAATATTCTCTTCTAATATCTCATAAGTATGAAGACAGAAGAAGTACAACATGTAAGTAACTCTACTGACTTATTGGTTGCTTTTCTTGCGTCCTACTTCATATTTTGGAAGCTAAATATGTGACTAATATTTCTGTCCTGTATGTGCACTAAAATTGCAGCACTGGGACGATTAAAGCCTTTTTTTTCCTTTCAACACATCAAAACCTTTTGTTTTAATCACAAGAAATAACGTGTCACACAGCAGGTAATAATTTAACATGGGGGAAAATCAGATATTTAAAATTATGTGGACAGCATTAAATATTTGTTCTAAATTAAGAGTGGATTAAAAAAGACAAAAAAACCCCAACTATCCCTGTTTTTCATTAGTTTTTTCTCATCTTCTGTGGAACTTCTAGTCAAAAAAGCCAAAAGAGACTGACACACTGAAGAAGAACCAATAGCTTACTCTGGCTCTTGCTCCTAGACTACACGTAGAAATTTGAGAGAACTTTGGAGCCAGCTTTGCTCAAATGATGGAAAGACTGACAGCAGCTCCTTTCCCTTGTAAAAACCCTCAGCCAGCATGAAGCCTACTTAGTACAATAAACAACACAGTGTGAACTATTTTTGCAGGTGAGATATCCTGCTGGTGGCCCACCCATAAATCAAGGACACTGCCTAACAGTAAGGGAAACAGCCAGAGCTAGGAGAAGGGGAAATGAAGTGTTGCACATAACCCCCTACTGACTGAAGGTCACAGACCCATTGAGACCGACAATTTATTATAATTTATTAGTGTTGCATTTCTTCTTTAAACCAGCAGGAGCATCAGAATCCAAGTATATGAATTCTGAAAACCTGAGGAAGAATAAAAACTCTTTAGATGATGAGTGGTGTCTGTATGAAATAAAGGGAAATAAGGTAAAGGTAGCTATTTCAGCTAATTTGCTTTTGACAAAAGTAAAGTTTGAATGATGGGTGAAAAGCAGCATTCATAAGCATCTTGAGATGGACCTAAAACATGCCAGAAATAATTAATCATGCTGTCATTGACAGAAATATGCCAAAATTTTACTTTCCCTGATGCCTGCTACTTAATATTTAGACCTGATATGAAAGACCTCCTGAATTTTTTACTCTAAATAGTAATTGAAGTCTTTTAATAGAGTAAATTACATAGAATCCAATTTTTGGTTGTTATTAGACAACAGGTTAATTCTGTGTGAATTCAGTAGCAACCCACATTTTTGAAAGGACCAGTTTTGAGGTTGTTTATCTAAAAAGGATATGAAGTCCAGAAATGACTGAACTTCTCTGATCATATATTAAAAGATATCAGCTGATACCAGCTCTCATAGCTCCAGAGAAACTGTTCATTTGCCATGTAAAGAGACAACCCATGAGCTACAGAATATCAGCATTGATTCTTCAGCAGATGAGTGGGGAAAAATGTGTAATTTTTATATATATTAAAAAAAAAGTTCTTAACATCCTAACAAAAGGAAAGTTATTTTTCTACCTTTCTTAGAGTTTAGATACCACACTGGCTAGTAAGTACTGGTGCTCATTAAGTGTTTAAAATCTCCACATTTCTGACCCCAAAACTGTGACTTTTGGTGTTAAGGTAGACTCTGTAGTCACAGAATCATTCAAAATAAAATTAAATAAATAAATAAAGCCTAGCCAAGTGAAAATTCACTAGCTTTACACAGCTCAACTGATAAATCCTAAAGATTTCCTGGGAATGAAACATGAGTATCAAAGTCATGTGTTGGGGAACATTTTTTTAATCAGTCATACCATTTAAAAACCTCCTAAACCAGAACAATATAGTGCCCCTCAGGAAAAGGAATGATCAAAAGAACAAACCCCTCTGGCAGATATAAATCACCCCACTTAATGCATTACTGGAGGGTTCTTAAATTTGGACTGTGAGGGCAGTTTAAGAATACCTTTTGACCATATGGTACAATGTCTCATAATTTGGACGGTAAGGTGCCAGCTTTGTCTTTTTGGCTGCAGATCCACGCTTCAGCTTGTTCCCACTTCCACCAAGGTTCAAATGACCTTTTGCTGTAACTTAAATTGCTTTGATAGTGAACTACCACTTTCTGTCTCTCTGTTCTGTCTTACCAAAGTTAGGATCTAACAGCTATTTCCCTGCTACATTCTTACTTAAATGCTTCCTTACCCTACTTTTTTCTCCACTTGAAATGATCAGTTTTGAACTTGGAAATGCCATTTCTTACAGCATGCTCCTTTAAGAAGCAGGTACAGATGGCAAGTCTATCAGCTAAGTTCAAACTGGAGGTCAAGAGAGGAAAAGGAAATTACCTCTAGTACTCATCTCAGACTCTGCTCTCTTCCACTGTCCTTTCTGACTGCTGGTAAATTTAGCTCATCATTTCCCCAACCAGCACCCAGCTTAGCCAGTGACAGAGGGAAATCAATATATCCACCACATTTGACCTTCTCACCTTTAAACCAGTATCTTACAAATCACTCAGGATAAACAGTCATGATCACAGAGTTAGTAGGGAGGTCAACTAGTCTAAAGATGGAATCAACTATACCAAAACCATTCCTGGCAGATGTTTGTCGGTTTTCTTAAAAACCTGAAGCAACTGAGACTCCTTAGCTCCCCTCAGAAACCTCTTCCACCGTGTAATTATCCTTACTGATAGAAAATCTTTTCTCATGTCTAACCTAAATCTTCCTAGCTGCATCTTAGCATGCTATTTCTCACCCTAAAGATCAATGGATCAATGTCCTAAATAATGCTTTGAGAACACTTTGAGAACCTCTGCAGCAGCCTTTTACATATTTGAAGAGTCACATCTCCCCCTCAGGCTTCTATTCCTTGTACTTCACCATTCCAATTCTTTCTTTAAAGCCACATTTTCTAGGTTTCTGATCAATCTTTTTGCTTTGCTTTGCCCTCTCCTTTTGGTCCTCAAACTTCTGGAAATATGGTGTCTCTAATTGGATGCAATAATGCTCCATCTGAGGCCAGTATTCAACAGAGCAGCTGGTTTACATATAATATTCATGTTTATACATCCCGATACAGTGTTTGCTTTTTTAAAAATATTTTTGGTAGAAGTTCAACATTGAGAATATGTGCTTGGTTTGGGGTCCTTTCTAGTTCCTGGGCTCTTTTCTGCAGTACTGCCAGACAGGTGAAGATCCATCTTCATGAAACAACACAAAACCAGGAGAGCCACTGCTTCTATGTCAAAAGACTCTAGTGTAAGGAAATACTAGGCTGGTTTGACAATTTATGTTAGTTGTTACTTAACAGGTTGTTATCTTCAAGGCGCTTACACAGAATATGTTTGATTATTTTTTCCCTTGTTTCTCTGGGACTCCAATTATACAAGCTTTTCAGTCACTCCTTCCTCTAGCAAAAAGATGACAGAATTTACTTCCTCACTAGCCTTAGACCGTAATTGTTGTGTGCCTTACACAGGCATGTCTCTTCAGAAAAAGAAAATTATCTTAGGGATAGAAGATGATTGTCTCTCTCGTAACTAAAGATGAAGGGAGGTCTTTTCTAAAAGAGGTCTAGGAATTCAGGTCCTACTATTTGTATCTCAGGGCTCAGCAGTAAGTCCTTGCTCAAGTAACTCCACTGATTTAAACCAGTTGTGGTGGCCCAGAGCTGTTTTATGTGCAAATAATACAGTCTGCAGTGGTAGTCCAAAAACAAAAGAATTTACTTGGAGATGTTCTCAAACAGAAATATATTAAGCTGTTTCCGATGAAACAAGAAGAGTTTTAACTTTCAGATATCCAAAAGAACGCTGTTTGTTTGCTTTTAGTTTTTAGACTATATTGTCTTGTAGCAGTAGACAGTGCACAGGAAACAATAACAAACCCCATGCACGGCATGCAGAGTACAGAAAACAAAGAAAAATTGTTTCACAGCTCGTTTAAGAAGCACCTGCATTTAGAACACACTGCTTTCAAAGGCTTTTCTACTTCATATTCTGGATATTTGGACCCATCATCCTGCTCAGTTTTAATTCATTTGAACTGACATGTTTAGACTAGGCATGCATACTCTGAATTTTCTTCTGGGGTCAATTAAGAAAGGGGAAAAAATTATTCAAAGTCTCTTAAGAGCAGAATCATGGCCTAGATGTATTAATCTCTATTAATTATGCATCTGCTTTACAAATTAGTAGTCTTTGTGCTCTAAATCTCCCTGGTCTTGTAATACTGGTTTTCCTACTTCTTAGATACCTCAGCTATAGAGAGATTGGTAAACATCAAAATTATGTAAAAAGTGGAGGAGGGAGAGGGGGGATCTTACTGTGAATGAAGAAACAAAGGACTTCTCCTTCCCCCCCCCCCCCAGAAAAAAAACTTGACCTTAACAGCTAAATTTCTGTCGACACTAGATCTGTGCTTCATAGCAGAAAAAAAAGGCTACCATCTAGCTACCTGGTTCTAATAGCCACTGCATTCCCTATGTGACGCATACCTATAAACCTGTGATGCTAAGCTATGCTAATATAGCTGGCTGCTCATAGATCTCATGCTAGAATGACTAGTAAAGCTAATGAGCTTTGACCTAAGTCATCCTCTGTCCAAATGCTTCTGTATCACCGCAACATTTTGGGGTATTAAAAAGCATTAATCAAACTATTCTGATCAGAAGGGGGTTTTTTTCTAACAAATTAGCTTGCAAAAAATATGGGTTCCAAGCTGTCTAAAAGTTTCTTTTTACAAATATCATAAAAATAAAAGCTTTGCTTTTTACATTAAAATCCCTCTCTCATTGAAGTACCGAGGTATTTTTTTAAGGATTGCAATAATTACTGATTGTATTCGATTTATGTTTTTCTAATTGGTTCACAAGAGGTTTTACAGGTTCATATTTCATGAAGAGTTGAAGTCAAGAAGGTTTCACTTCACTGTTGCTGTAAGGATAAGAAAAATTCCCAGAGCTTTTGAGCACTTCTGATTGCTTTATTTTGTATTCTTTTGTCCATATGCATTTTTTTCCAGATGCTAATTTTTTGTTACAGAACTTACTTCCATTATTTCAACATGTGCATTCATCATTTGAATGGCTATAACTATTTTCACTCCCATCATCCCTAACTGGTGCTTTGAAGGTACCAAGAAGTCATTCATGTGGGTTTATCTGGAATTGGGGAGATAATTCTTAAGTGCAGCCTGGACATCAGTGTGTCAGTGTTTAACACCTAGTGGACACTTAGAATAAACTTTTGAAGTATTATGGATGTGTCTGCTTTTTCTAAAACTAATTCAAGGATGAGCATAGTCAGCACAATACTGAGAGATTTTGAGAATTACTCTTACCAGAATTTTTTCCAGAAAGATATATCAAACTCTGAAGTCTTGCACAGCCACTGGAAATGGAAATGTTTGCATTTTAGCCTGGCCTCTGCTCAGGGAATGACAGTTATGATTAAATTACCCATATCCACTAGTGTATTAGTGAAGATCTAAATTTACAAACCCACAAATATGGAGATAGATACTTCCAGACAAATTCAACCTCCCTGAAAATGTCACTCAGAAATATGAACAAGCCTGTTCGAATCCATGTCTGAAAATCCAACCACCAGACATTCTGCACAGTAAATTTAGTTTTCCTTCATACAACAACAAACAAAGCATGCATTGTAATGACTTGTGAAGCTATAATCCACACCAGAGCTCAGAGGTGAGCTAGCAATTTGCAGAGCTTTCTTCCTGAGCCTTGCTTGCACTTTTCTGCTATTCAAGCACACACTGTCCTGGTGGCTGATCCAAATTACACATATGGTAGAAACCAAGAGAGCTTAAAGAGCATACTTTGAACTCTTCAGTTGGCAACATTTTTCACCATTTTTACCGTTTGCTAACTTATTTTTTTTCTCTCCTAGGGAAAATTTATCTTCTTACTTTTAAAACTGTCACATGATTCAGCATAACATTATGCCTGCCAGCCAGTCAGCATAAAAGTGGAATAGCAACGAAAAGGCACTTTTTCACATACCTTTTTACTTTATTCCACAAAAAAAACCAAAAACCTTTCTTTCTGTTTAGAATTTCCAGTTTCCAAAATCTCAGCATCTACATTATAACACAAGATAAAATAAACTCTTAAATTGCAGTAGATTTCAACTTGTGGTCTACTGTGCAACTCTATTTTCAGGCATTTCATTGAAATATTCATTAAAAACTTGAGCAATGTTTAATTTTCATATTTTATTGAGATAAAGTTGACGACAATAAGAAAGTATCTCTTATGGGAACTTTGGTTATTAAAAAGGGCATTTTGCTCTGGATGTTTTCCTGGCTATATTACCAAAGAATTCCCTAAAAAGTGAATTCAGATTTGGAATAAGAAGAATGTCCTGTCAAAAATGTGCTAAATATCAGAGATATGATCAGTCAGAGAGGGTTAGAAAATATTATTTGGATTACTAAGAACTCCTGAAAAAAATAAAAAGCACTGGAAAAAAGAAGGAAAAAAAAAAAAAAGGCTGAAATACTCCAGATTAGTTAGCAATCAATTCTGTTGTATTAAAAGGCAAGTCAGAGCTACCTGCAGACCACACTAAATCTACCCAGGACAGAACAGCAGAGGAAAATGCAGATCTCTGTTCAGTCACAGGGTTTCCACATTAAGCAAGCAGTTTTTCTGCTTTTGATCTCTTTGATCTCTTATTAGTGGGAGAGAGAACAGCCACTGCTGTCTGTGCCATTTATAGTCTCGCATTTTTTTTCCTGTGATGTATGTTTTTTATTCTGCATAAAAAGTTAGCCACAAGTCAGGCATACATGGAGACTTCTCAAACTGTATCCAGGTTTTACAATAGCCTATTGGGCTGTACTATTGGGAGCATAATTCTCATTTAGAAATATAGAAACTTTGACTGGGTTAAGTGAGAAGTCCTACATTCTGATCCTACAGTGGCCAGTGTCAGATATTCCCCAAAAGGGCACAAGATTCTCTGAAGTGCAAAAAAGGGTTAATAGTGGCAGAAAACATCTCTTAACTTTTTAGGAAGTAATTTGTTTTCATTCTGATACAGAATCCTCATACTTGTTCTTAGCCTCTCTTGTTTAGTTCGAATTCTTATTGTCCCAATAAATAGAAACATTTTAAAATAATGGTGGAATTTTGCAAGCAACAGTATTTTGTAGCAATTAATTCCAGAAAGAGATTATATATTTTCTTTTCTTTTGAAATTTTTCATCTTTTAAATGATTTAAACAATCCCTTTTCTCATAATCAGAAGCATGTTATGTTGTCTTTACTTTCTTATTTTTATCCTCACCAAACTCTTCAAAGTCTCACCATTTCTTCAATACTTTCCTTTTTACAGATGCAAAGTTTCTCATATATGCATCAAAAATATTTTATGTATATCAGAAGTATTTTTAATAGGATCTCATATCTGAAATGGAACACCAATGAGGGCACACTGCTTGTTGCTATTATTGGCACAACAATAACAGTGACATTTTTTCTCTTCTTTTTTGTAACATTTTCTTCACTGGTTTCACTGTAGCAGCAGACTGAGATGAGAGTGCCATTGAGAGTGACACTGAGAGTGTCACTGAGGCAAATTCAGCGATGCCAAGTTTTATTTCCCTTAATGCCAGCACTGAATTTAAAATTGGCAGAATTTGTTCAGACTGTTCCATCCCAATATTTAGGAGCAGTTAAACTGGTACTGTGCTTACTTTTCTCTCTGCTTTTTACAATTCTTATAAAATCTTGATTTGTCTAAGTACTACTAGATTAATTCAAATTTTAGTATTTGTCACCTCTCTAATCATGCTTTTTTTCTACATTGTTAATAAATAAAGAGCAATTACTTTAGATGTTCTACTCATAAAAGTGGTTACACAAGGCTGGTAACATATTCTTAGTCTCACAAGTGATTGTGAGCACAAAAATACAGCTGCTAATTCAGTGCCCTCTGTCACATAGGTCCTGGTATTACCTGCATGAAGGAACAACTCCAGTGCCCTACATACCAGTCACTGTACCTGAGCCAAGAGCTTGCTTCTGGCATCTTTGCCTGTGTCAGAAAGAGAAAGCAGCATTTAGCCAGTTTCATATATATGTGAACACTTTGCCCCTCAGTAAGTGAGTGAATTAATTATATTAATAAGCCTACTGGAGAGCTCTGAAAATCACGTAAGAGCGTCTTCAGGTGTTTAATAGAGCCAAGGACTCCTCCAACAAGCTATTATAACCACTAATCACAAAGCAAAAATGATTTAAAAACCATGGCTTATTTCTGCCACCACTGAGCAAGGCAAGACACAATGATACCTTTTATCTTTGACGAGCATATAATCATTTTCCTAGGTAAAGCACCCTGTTGTTCTCACCCACACATGACACAGGAAAAGAACAGGAAAAATTCCTGTGATATGAATGTGTTACAATCCTCTACAGCTACAGAAGTTGTTGGAAAAGAGAGATACTCTCTCCTGACCTGCTTGAAAATATGCACCAAACCAGCAACCAGCTTCATGCTATTAGGGGTCAGAGGTATAAAAAATAGATTGCATTGAGATGAGTATCTTGAGTGATGGTTCCCCAGTTAATAACACCCCTCACTAACAGTTTTGGCCTGAACTAGCAATGACACTCCAAGAAGTACAGAACCCATTCAGTCCTTTCAGCCTAGCTGAGGAAGTCTCAGACACCTCAGTTTGATGCAGAACAACTCACCCCCTAGTGGGAAAAATGTAGAGAAAAAAACATTCACCTAAATCTTTTCATGGATGTTTTCATAATCTGGGCTTCCACTTTTGCACACCAATCTTGTAGTTCATCTCAGGATGAGTCCAAGAGCTGTCTTGTAAATGGTCTCAGGCTGTCTCAGATCGTCCTTTCTAAGACAAATATGTGAACCAAATACAAAAGAGTAACCAGCTAAATCATTCATGAGCACTTCAGGCAGAAGGAAAATACCAGAGAACACCTTGAAGCACCAATCAACGTCCAAGTTATTACACCTGAAATCTGCATAACACCTTGGTTATGTCCTGGATATAATAATACCCCCCAGAGGGGATGTGCACTTTTCAAGGTTCCCTGAGAAGCCCTCTTTCCAGCACTGCTCCAACAGCCTCATCCTTCCTCAATCTGGAGCCCAGTGGCCTGTGTTATGTGTAAAAGCCACAAGTGGGAGAAAATAACGTACAAAGGCAAAAAATACTCCAGCATGGTGGGGGCCACCAAAGTGTGTAAGTCACCAGAAACAGGCAGAGTAATGAGTTTCCTGTCAGAAACAGCAGTGCCTTGCTAGAATAAACCCCATTGCCCTGAAGTGGTTCAAGGTGTAGGTTTCCAGACTAAACTACATGAGTCCTGGACATCTCTAATATCAAGGTGGTTTTCCCCTCCGCCTCAAGCCAGCATTACAGCTGTAGAGCATGGGATGGGGAAATGGGCAAGCTGAAATAGATTCTTACAGCAAACACATTTTTCTTGCTTGTTTTGGTTTTGGTTTCTGTTGTTTGTTTGGTTGGGTTTTTTTAACATGCAAATAAATCTTGTATATGTTTTTCTGCCTGACTGCACACGTAGGAGATACTGGAACCTGCTGAAAACTGCTTTGCCGTGGGCAGGGTGGAATCAAACAGTGGCTAGGACTGTGTACAGCAAGTGGTCAAGGCATATAACTGTCATACAGTTGTGATTAACTCATGTCATCCAGACACATGATACAGTAGGTAGATTAGAAAGGTATAAACTAACTCTTCAGGTAGGGAGACTACCTGAGCAGTGGACGTTTTCAGAAGGCCTGACAGTGTGTGCCTTCTTGGGTGTGCTCAGTGGTGAGTCCAGGTTTCTCATTCCTCAAATGGGAAATCTGGGGGAGAGGGAGATTTCCTGAGACAGCATGAAGCTGCGTGTAGGAGGGTGCTTCAGTGCCAGATCTGAGGTTCCCACCTCCTCATGGTTCCCAGCACCCCACTCATAATTCACATGGGTCAAGGCCACAACAGAAAGCTGGGGAACCTACCCCTGAGGGAACCATGTGGGGCTCATTAATAAGACAATGTAGATGCTGTCTAGAAGAAAAGAGCAAGAGGCATCACCATTGCAATACTTTTGAATGTTGGGGGAAAGCACACACAACATATTGATCCCTTATGGATGGTTTGGGAACACTTAGCTGACGAAGCCCTTTAGGAATGAATCTTGTGAATCACAGAGGGGCTTGGCTAAGAATTAGGATCCAAGCTGCTCAGTGCTATTGAGACTAAGATGCACCCAGGTCCACAGAGAAACAAAACACATGGCCCTACAAAACTCCAAAAGCACAGTCTCCTCTCCTCCTACATTACGCAGTGGTTGAATAGGAGGTTTACAGCTTTCCGCAGTTGTAAGGAAGGCAGGTAAACCTTAATTCCATTTGTAGGATTTTTTTATGTCATTTGGAGAATATAATCTGGCTCTGGTAAATTGTTGGTCCATGAAGCATCCAAATGTTCTAGCATCTTTTTTTATGTTTCAGCCTCTACCTTTCTTTTATTATTATTATTAAAAAAGTAATCACATGCTCTTTGTGCTCCTACACAATAAAAATTAAAAAAAGGATGTGTGAGTGTCCTCTTGGTGGTTATAGAATCATAGAATCATAGAATCAACTAGGTTGGAAAAGACCTTTAAGATCATCAAGTCCAACTTGATGGTTACTCCAGGCCTGCCAAGATCACCACTAAACCATGTCACTAAGGGGCTCATCTACATGGTTTGTGAACACTTCCAGGGACTGTGAGTCCACAACTTTGCTGGGCAGCCTGTTGTCCCATCCCGCCCAAAGTGTGTGTGGGGAGGTCATCTTTTATCACACTTTGCATGGTTCACAGGAGAATGAGTTATGTCTACCCCTGTCTTCCATGGGAGTGACCAATAATCAGAGAAACCTGTAAGAAAGAAAAGGGCCTTAAAACAAGTTTTTAAACAATGGCATCAGAAGCCAGTAACTCCCTGGAGCCAATTTTAATTCTGAGCAGTAAACATTTTCCCATGCTACTCACACATCCTTAAAATGAAAGCAAGCAGTATGCAGAATCTACAATTATATTCCATGCAGCTAAACTTCTTACTCCAAATATGGCAGCATTTTCTTTGGATGAAATACTGCTAGAAGCAGTGATTCTGCTCATCAGACATACTGCTGCTTGTCAATAATTGCCATGCTTTTTTTGCCAGAGATAGTATCTTCAGAAAGGTAAATGGGGATTGTTAAAAGAAAAATGCATTTTAATACGAATTTCTGGACTTTGAATGTTATGCTACGTATTGCTGTTAACTGGATGGTTAATCTTAATGACTATTTACAATATAAGTTGTAATATCCTCTTTAAGCTTTGAATCAGACTTTCCTGGTACTTTCATTGTGTTTGAGATTTAAATTCCCCCAATGTTTAATTTAGTCTACTACCCTAAACATTTCATAAACTAAGTCCCATTTTCTCTCTTTTATTTGAGGGCACAGCATGACTAGTGGGTTTAGTCCTTAGGGAATTTGTATGTTGTGAATGCATCACATTTCCTATCTTAAGAACAACAGATGAAATATTATAAAACAGATCCTGGTAACTGACATTTTGCTAATCTTCTGTTTCTTTAAAAAAAAGGTGCACATAAATTAATACTGAAAATGCTCTGTAATCAATGAATAAAGAAATGTAACTCATTTTGCTGGCTAGATTTGCACTATTGCAAAGGGCAGCGGCATGCTCCAATAAATTGTTTTTCTAGTCAGGCCTTTTCTAATATTAATTGGTTACTTTTGTATAGATTGAACCAGTAAACTGATTAAAGCCAGCTACATTAGCTTTCAAACTGTTATTCAGCCATTAACTTCTATTCAACAGTATCACAGCTGACAGCAGCAGTAAAGCTTTAGACACACCCCAGCAACAGAATATTGTGGATATGAATACTACAACTGCACTTTCTTAAACCAGATCCTGCCTTAGAATAATTGGCATCTTTTTTGAACCTAATTTCTAAATAATTTTGTTTCTTCAGACCTTGAAGCACATCAAGCTAATTCTCACTTAGTGCTGGAGCAGTATAAAAATATTTGAGCAGGAAAAAAAGTCTTTACCTATTTCTGTGTTTGCTCTCTTGTAGCTATAGTTTCCTTAAAATAAGGTGAAATACAAAATCAGATTGCTGGTTTGCACTGTGGGCTTTCCCATCTCAAAGTGTTTATATGCATACTGTAAAAATCATTAATTCAAAGTATTAGTCCAGCTATAATTCTAGCTAAACTTTGGAAAGAAATACATATTTTCATATTTTTTCAGGGAAAAAAATTTTATTTTCATAACACACCACTACTAGAATGAAAGTATCTTAATGCTTATGTATTGAAAGTATTTTATGTATTAAAAATGTCTCTGCTGTATCAGTCCTTTGTGCAATATTTAAACAGTAAGAATAATTAATTTTCTTATTTTTCCCATGCTGGCAATCTGCCATTTCAATTGTTCCTTGCAATATTCTTATAACAGAAAATATCCAAGAAGTGTTGCATAGCTGTGCTGCATCCATTTGTCTCAAGTACACAGCAACTGCTGGTATTGCTCTTTGCTAAAGCTCCCATATCTATCACTACTTATATCAAAGCCAACATTCACTTAAGTCAGCAAGAGAGGAAGTGGAAAACCTCTACCACAAACAAGATCTGTGCTCTAAATGTTTAAAAAGATACACAGTGTCACTCTGAAATCAACATTACTTGTAGGGTAGAGCCTTTTCTCCGTTTAAATACTCATAAACTTCACCATTTAATCCAAGAGAGTCAGGTTATCCAAAGGAAATAGGATTTGTGCCTGCCACCCACTAATACACAGTCGAAGACTTCTTGATGTGCCAAAACACATGGAGGTCAAACAGCAGTTGCACAATGTTCGATTTATTGTCAACTCTTTCATACTTACCTGCATCCTAAAGGAGCTCACAAGTTACTGCATGAGGTGAAATAAGCTTTGCTGCTTACAATTCTACAGCCATTGAATTATTAATGTTTGGGCCACTACTCAGAAAGGTTCATTTCTACAGTTCATAAGATCACTGTCTGGTGAAATTGCTCTTTGCTGTGCTACACCAAAAGCTCGTACACTGTCCCTAATGGGGCAAAGTTAGAAAGTCATACAAGGCTTCCTCTTGTAAACACTTGCGCGTGGGGATGTGAATATATGTAGGAAAGTGAGGGAGTGAGGGAAGGAGGAAAAGAGGGAGAGTCATTCTGATTCTTACATACCCACATCTGTCTGCAAGGTGTGCAACTCCTCAGGGCAGAAGACCTGAGCCTGGCAATTGGTAAAAGCTAAAGAAGCCACTCTAACTGCTAGGAGAAAATAGCTAGCAAGAAAACAGATGACTATACATGCAGGGTTTCTCCCAGAATTTCTATTTAAAGCAGTTTTGTTTTGTTTTGACAGCAAAATGGAAAAATGTGAATGCATACCAAAAAAAAAAAAAAAAATCTCCTTGGATTTATTTTCTGATTTTGGTCACAGTATTCTTATAAAAATGAAAAACTTACAGATCTGGAAACAATCTTACTGTCACATAGCTAATTTCAAAAAAGGAGCGTACACTGTAAAATGAGCTTGCAATTTCCTACAAATGCTTCCATGAGCACAAATAGTAAGATTTTATGGGAACTCTATTTACATGTGCAAAATTATGTGGTTACATAGTGATGCAAATTTGCAGGCATAACATAAAATCATAACTTCTGCACAGAGTTGCAGAACACTCTAGGTAGAATTAAGCTACAGCTTAGCATGTAGCTTCTAAATGAGCTCAGGAATAAAACTAATTGTAATTATTTAATACTTTTAAAATCATATTAGTAGAAAAAATGTCTCAGTCCTCATTCACTGATATGTAACAGTTTGGCTTAGCAACCATGAGCCATACAGGGTGTGTGGTTCAGGTGAATTACTTAAATAAGATATTAGTTCTGTGTTGGTTTTTCTGTCTTCATTCCAATATCCTTGTGCTGACAGAAGGCAAACATGGCATGTGACAAGTAGACTGAATGGGGGAAGGAAGTAAGAAGGGAGCATAAAACTGACATGATTAATAGACCTGCCACAATTTGTTTACCAGAATGACTCTGATGAGCATGTACTTTTTTCAAGACTCTTAGTTCATTGCTACTTTTCTGTTGAGTCACATTAAGGGTAAAATCAGGCCATCAAACTGTCTGGAAAAAAGAAAAGTCCCACCCTAGCAAGCTGCTTCAAGCCTGAAGCAGCTGAAAGTATTACAGGAATGTTCAGATGTTCAGTGATCACTTCATGGTGCATTTGAGTCATCTTTGTATGCACTAATAGAGGTTAAGGACAATTTGTGACACTTTTCATTACCTTCTATAAAATTCTTCATACATTCACAAATCATATTCCTCATTGACATGGAGTGAAATGAATTGTATGAACAAAGCAAAAACTGCCATGTTCCCCTAATTAAAAATATTAACAGTAAAATAAACATTTCAGTCTGACTAATCTTATGTACAGATTAGAAAAGAAATCTAAATTATGGTGCTTTTCCACTTATAACCATGCTGTTGCCTGTCTTTGATGTGAATGGCTAGCCAAATTTAAGAGATTTTCCGTTTTCTGTGATAGAAGGGGGCACTGATTCTGTCCAGGTGTTTCTTAGATCAAATCCTTTTTACTATCGAGCATACCTGAAGTCCCAAAAGAACTTGGGTAGGAGACAGTTGATTTGCCCACACTTGACCCAAAAAATACATCTCAGACTTTCTCAAGATCATACTTCCAGACCATCTTTGTTCTTTCCTTGCGTATAACCACCCTGTTTCTACCACTTCTCTGCAATCCCTGATCCACCCATAACCTCTCCAGCGACTCAGTTTGTCTTACTGAGGAGTTTTGCACTTAGGTCAGGTTTCAGATGAAACTACAGACCAACCAGCTAGCTACACAGAGATATTTTTTTTCTTTCACCTCAATAAAAAAATCAAAAAAACCCACCAAACCCTAAATATTGTTCCAAGAACATTTCTCTCAATCTTCTGCATAATAATGCATTACATGTCTTTTTTACACTTTTAAAACTAAAGTTATACCAAGTCCTAAAGTTTACAAAAAAGGGAGGGAGGAACTGTTAAAGTTAATGGTTCAGTAAGCTGAATTTGTAACTCCCACCGTCTCCCAGGTGGCAGATGCTTGGTTTTTCATTGAATCATTGACTAGGAGAAATGCAGCTAAGTGACCCACCTTTTTCAATTTTCTCTTGGTTTTTCTTCAAAATGTCTCCTGAAATCTAATCAAAATGGCCCTTGTGTGGCCCACAGGTGTTGTCTCTCAAACTATGAATTTAGTGTCAAGAATAAGGTATCTCAAATGGGGAAGTTTTGGTTACACTTTTGAAATATGAGACCTTTTTTTCTCTTGATAATGTTGTTGATCACATTGTCCACACCTCTAAATGTGCAAGTGAATTAAAAATAAAACAAAAGCCTGTAAGCTGTTCAAATAGAAAATCTGAATCAGTTATGTTAAAGATCAAAGTGGTCAGTGTCTCTTAAAATGTTTAGAGAGTGAAGTTCTCGGTTTATGGCTTCAGTCTTACAGCTTTCTCAGGTATTGTATGCATCTGGACTCGGAGTGTTTACTGTGTCTTTTCAGTCCCTAGGTGCTGTCACCTAGACATATAAGCAGTTCAGTAGATTAATTCTTTGTAAGTAGTGCTCTGAGAGCGAATCTTCATACTCGCTACTAAAATACGGCTCAAGGAATGTTTTTAATTTATCATAGTCATTCAGTTATTATAATTAAATTCCAAATTCGCATTGTATTTGAAAGATTTTTTTTTTATCAGTCTAGTATTGTACTTTTTAGGAGGCAATTTATTCACAGATGGATGTGCTACACTCTTAAATAACATAAAACTTCAAGAAATATTGACCGTAAAAACTCGATTTGCTCTATAAATAAAAAAATAATCAAACGAACTATGTTTGCTCATAAAAAGTTATTTTGACACTTTTAATTAAATTCATAACAATAAAGGACAGATATAAGAGTTCATAGCATGCTGCTCCTCATCCTTATTATATAAGTTAACAAACTCAAGACATCACCTCTCTCTAACAAAAAGCCAGGGTTCATTTTCTAATGTTTAATGCTTTGTTTCTGACAACAAATAGGAGAATTGTTCATAACTTTATCGAGAATTATTAAAACTGAAAGCTTGTTTGATATCTGAGGTCATCAAGTTAGAATCTTTTTCTCTTCACAAGTTTTAGAATGTAATCAATATTAAAAGGTTTCCTTTACCATATGGTGAACTGAAGTGGCACCTAATCACCTTTTACATAACCAAAGTTAACATGGATGAGTACAAAACTAAATACTCCGGTTTGAAATTCTTCGCACAACCACTTTCACTGGACAGACTTTTAGAATAATTGAAGGTAGTTGATGGGGGTGGACATTTGTTTTTCTCCTTCAAGGAAAAGGAATTTTGATGAGATGTTGATTTGTCCTTTTTTTAGCTGAGTGTTGTTTGTGAATACATTGTTACATTTGAAAACAGAAAAAAAGTATAAACCTTTTCTGAGTCTGCAGTGTCAGAGTGCCAGATCACCATATCACAGATAAACCATTCTACAGAATCTTCACACACAGTCTATGACATAAAAAGTCTAGACATAATGACAGCAAAAATTTGGGATGAAGAAACAACCTGATAGCCACAGAAGAAATCTCGTACTAGAAACACACAGCTTGTAGTGAGAAACCTACACACAAAATACCATTTCAGAGAAAATTCAAAGTCTTCAAGGATTTTCAGGAGCAACCACAAACCTAAAAGAAATAAACTGTTTTTTTCCAGTAGAATTTGAAGACAAAAAAAGGAGTCATCAGTATCTTTTCATATAGTTCTTCCCATTTTCACTGTATGAAATATAATCCTTACCACCAACCAGAATATTTCATATGCACAGAAGCAGAACTGTGCGTTAAATACAGCAATGTAAAAATCCAGGAGAGCAATCTACGAAAACTAGTATTTTAAAATCTAGTACATGCCAACCCGTATTTTAAAACAGGATAACTAAATAAGCCATCAAAATACCATTTAAGTGAAACTAAATAACATATGATGTTAAAACTCAAAATAATTGTACACGAGCACTTTACAAAATACTGTCTAAACCAAAAAATATTACTAGGGTCTGTTAAGAGGATTGCTTTTACTTCTTTCTCTGCTTTTTAAAATAAATCATAATAAGCCTCTAAAAATAAGTGTAAAAGCCACAGGTAATGACCCTGCAGATATATCACAAGAAGGCCACGTGCCAGTATAACATTTGGACTCTTCTCAACCCTTTATGAAATGCAGTATCATCCATCATTTGATTAGATAAAGACACATTTTCTTACTATAAATGCTAATCATATTATATCATCCTCATTCCAGATCTGAAAGATGTGATTTATAATTTTTTACTCATTAATTTCATAATATTTAATACGATAGCTAGGTTGAAATCAGACTTTTTTTGTCAGAGACAATATAAGTGTAGTCACCAGTGGTAGTCATTTGGACTGTAATACTGAGACCTTTCTATGTTATATAGTTTGGATGGCAGGGATTAAGATATGAGATATGTTTTGTTGCATTGTAAGTAGATCCCAAATAGAATAAAGAGCTGTTACTAGAGGTATGAATAAATCAGGCATTCCGTTAAAAACAAACAAGCAAACAAACAAAACAAAATCTTCTTTCTCTTTTTCTGTAAAAGGTAAGTAAATCTGTAAGTAAATCTGTAAAAGGTAAGTAAATAATTAGATGATATAAAACTGGGGGGGGGGGGGGGGGGGGGGCCGACAAGAACCAGT
>NW_009936722.1:125739-127953 GCF_000696875.1 Nestor notabilis
TGTAATGACCTAATTGTTCTAATATTCCACATCTCTCAAAAACCCTTGTAGCCAATGACAGAGAAGACCAAATGAAACACATCTGCAGAACAGAGACATTGTTACCCACATCCTTCTTCTCTATGAAGCAGAACTATCGTAGTTTTATTGCTTACAAAGGCTTCCAGAAACAGTAAGTCTCAATAACTTCTCCATTTTAATATTTTGTTTCAGAAAAAAGGACTGAGGGTCAAATCAAGAATTATTTTCAAGCAGTAATGCTCAAAAATCTTAGAGGTGGGTGAGAAGCACAAAAAAAAATAAAAAATCCCTCTTACAAAATTCTTATTCAAACTAGGCGTGCTGGTTTTCTTTTAAGTTTCATGTCACCACTGGCACACATCTCAAGAAAAAATCTGTTTCAAAGAGTATTCACAAAATAATTTCAGGCAAGAGGAAGAAATTTGTTCAATAGTTTGGACTGTTTTTCTGTGATAAAAGAGGAACAGAAATGGTATAATATCACTGAGAGAGGATCAGGCATAAAGACCAAGTTATGTGACTAACTTAACTCTGTATATCAACTAACTTAACTGATGCTCAGCTTTTACGTAGACAACACAATGAAATATATACAAATACATAGTATTCAACCAAATTATGATCAAATTTGTATTATGAAATAATACAAATACACTATTTGTATTTTTTTCTGCATTGGAAAGCACTTCACCCAGAAATGGACAAAGTTAATAAAGGAAAACTATTAAAACCTAAAAGAAAATTACTCCAGATTGTATTAATTAGCAGGGTATTGTCTTTGAACTGACTTTCCTACACCTGAATAAAAGCATTAAGAACCCAGACTTTTCCTCAAATACTCTCATTTTAAAAATACGTAAATTTGTGTTAGAAGATCTTAGGTGTGAGATTTTAAGCATGCAGCTCTATGCATAAAATGATATTGCAGAAAGTGTCCAGGAGAAACTAAAATTATTTTGTTCTAAATATTTATGAATGGCAACTTTAACTCAGAGCATATGAGACCAACACCATAAGAAGACAATTTTTTCCATTCCTGCAGCAAGTTTCTTTTATTGCAAGATAACTTATCAAAAGCTGTTTATGTTAAGTTTAACGGATTAGTAAATTGAAAAATAGCACAATACTCTTTTCTCAAATCTACTCTTAGTTGAGTTCAGCTAGAGCTTCAGTTGCTCAAGAAAGGACATAATTTTGTTCCAAAAGAAAGAAAAAACCAAAACCAAACAAAAAAATCCATTTATATCTGCCTGATGATCAGACCTAAGCATAGTTGCAGCTGATTTCTTGTTAAGGTCCAAATCACCAGCTTTTCACAAACCTATTTTTCTCTCTCTGGTCAGCCACCAGTAGTACCATGTTCAGTTTAATTCTTCTCAGAGTTGTTTCTGTCTTTGTACCCAATTTAAGAAGTTCATTTGTTAGTGAAAGACCCCATTTTTCTTCAGCAATATTTCCAGTAATATTCACATTTTGATTCATCAGGAGATATCAAAAAAATAAAAATTGCTTCTTTAATGTCACATCCTAAAAACTTCAATTTTCATTTTTTAGTATCACTGCTCTCCCAAAATTCACACATATCTAATTTTACCCTGAATAAATCACAGCCCTTTAAAAAAAAAAAAAAACCACAAAACAAAGCTTATGAATTTGTGGAAAATTAAATAGAGAACATTTTTTCCTTATCAATAAACTTTTTTATTTGTGTATCTTATTTTTTAATGTTGCACAACTGTTGTAAGAGTTAGCATGTAATACACAGAGCACCTCTGCTTCTTCCCCATTTATTTTCTATTTCTATTTTTAACATTTCAAATGCAATGTTCAAGCTAGCAAAGGATCTTGTATTCACCTTCACATTAATACTATGCTGTATTCAAACTGTAAGTCATGTTGGTTTTAAGTATTCTGATAGCATGATGCATACTTCATACATTACCTCTATTTTCCTCTTGCCCTTTCAACCTTGTTTATAGTTTTGCATAATTTGTAATTTGCTCAGGAGGGTGAGATAATTGCCTCGTTAAAGTAGAGAATATTGAGACAGGGCTTGAGCCTGAAAATCCTTTCTTGGGTAAGCAGTCCTTACTCAAATAGGTGTTACAAAGTGAATTCAAGAGAGTTTACATAAATGCAGTTTGTAAGTGTCTAGTCTAGGAGGATACTGAACACTGGGTCTGTAGTTTCCCT
>NW_009936722.1:127984-145097 GCF_000696875.1 Nestor notabilis
GCTATGCTTTCATTTTCAGTACAAATGGAAAAAATTAGTTCATTAGCCCATGATGGATCATCCTGCACTTAGCTTTCTAAGTTACTATAAATTTCTAAGGATTGATAAAAACAGTGCATCTTCAGAGACTTCAGCAGCATTGTGCTGTTACTTATGAAAAACCACGCATTCCTATTTTACAATAAATCTCATTGTATTTTCCAAATAATATTGTATTCCACAGAAATGATGGAAACAGAAAGAAGCATAACACAGTTTCATAAATCACTACAAAGACACCTAGAGTTCCAAAAGAAAGTATAGAATAGAAAGCCATAATAATTATTATTAATTTTTATTAATTGAATTAATCAAGAAAAGATACATGTATAGAGAACAACTATTTCTTAAATTATGATTACTCTCACACAGTCTTACAAATGGAAGCAGGCAAGGAAAAAGAGAATGTCTAGCAAATTACAATGTGAATAATATAAATCAGCTACATGCCTTATTTTTATTTGAGTCGATGGAAAATGTTTCCATTCCGTTTCTAAAGGGAAAGGGGTAAAGAGGCTTTAATTTGTATTCCATAAACAACTCCAATACTTTCATTAGAGGACAATAAACAGATGACAAAGAATGTTGATCTCCAAAAGTGGCAAAGTGTTTGGAGAAAATCTGTGGAAGGAATGGGAACAAAAATAAAAAAGAGCCTTATAGATGAGGTATAATCTCTGTAAGAAGGACAAGATGCACAGAGGATAGGCGAGAGCATAGGTTAGTTGGGGTTGTTGGTACTGACACATCTAATCCAAAAAGTAAACTAAACACAGAAGGTTTGTATTTTGAAACCATCTTAGGTAGCAGACTTTTGTGTGCCTTCTACCTTTTGGTTTAGAAAGGAAAGTTAAAAAACCCACAAACCTTTTGATGGAGAGTAAATGGCATACTTTTGAATCTCACTAAATCACAGTTCCTTTGCTGCTTGATTAGGAATGCATTTGAGAGTCTGGACGCTTTCTTTAAAACTTGTTTGCTTTTCTTCCTCCCTGCTTCTCTTTATTCGACATTGTCTTTGGTGCCGAGATTTTAGAATTCTCTTTACCCTTTAAACTGTTTCTTTCAAAGACTACGATAAAAGGGAGATTCATAATAAGAAGCACATTCTGCCAAGATGCTTCTCCAATATATGTTGCCATTATGTATCTTGACAGACCCTTGAGATTAATATTGTTATTCCAAGCCAACGAAATTGATCCTGTCATCACCTTCAGAAGAGAAGACAACCAAAAGAAAAAGTTAATTTCTAGGGTTTACACAGGAGATGAAAAAAAAAAGATTTAAATTGTTATTATACAAAAGGCAAGTTCATTCCTTGTATATATTCACCACCAACTGCTGCCAGCCATTCCCGACTTTATCACTGTCTAAATCTAGTGTTGCTGATACACTTTCATTAGTTGCATTCTCCAGCAGCACAGAGAGTATTTTCACACAACTTGGAATGAACCATATGTTGTTAGGAATTTATCTTTGTTGTCTTAAATTCTTCTGCTTCTATAAACACACAGTAAAATTCTCAGGCCAAATAAAATGTAAGGGAACAACACAAATCAATCTCACAAACAGGTAGTGGAACAATTTCATTGATCAAAAAGCCTTTACAATAAAAGCGATAAAGACATAAAAACTGCACCTTTATCAAATTCCTTTTCTCTTTTTCTAGCTCACCTTTTTTCTTTCTTCTTCCTCCTGATGACAGTACATAAATGTCCAAAGAAACTCTATCTTCTTTGGGTACAGGCAATTTTTCTGATAATAACTTGCTGCTTCCTTCCTTTTCCTTTTTGCTCCTTGAATGAAAAATTCCTCTGCAAAACTGCATTTTTGACTGAATTGATTGCCTGAACCTTTAATTCTAATGTTTCAATACATTGACTCCTGGAGGTTATATATGTATCTTGTGTTTCATAGACTTTTAGTTCTGATAATTTAGGCTTGGATTGCTGATAATGTTAGACCATTAGAGAATATATAGTCTGACAGGAGTCATAAAACAGGCATTTGTTACTGCATTGTGTTTTATGTTGGTTAATGGTATGTCCACAAATGTTTGAAAAACATAAAAGATATCAATATTTTAATGATGCAATAAGACTGAATCAAATAAAAAGCTATATCTTTGTGACAAGAAATTTATTCCAAAATAATGGCACCAGAATTTAAAGGGAAAGTTTTATAGAAAAGAATAGTATGCTTGTCAGAGGTTTATATATGTATATATTTATTGGTGTGCTAAATTGATTATGTACAGTAAATGGCATTGCTGCTGTTACACAGTATTCTGATCATTTCCATGTGTTCTAGGCTTTTATTTTGACTTTCAATTATGAATGTATAATCACAGTTATTTGAGTAGGTTACATTCTGCAGGGAGAAAAAGTGATTGATTGAGTAACAAAATAACACATGAACACAGGAAAGTTTAGGCACCATACTGGTCAGACAGAAAACCAAAGTGCTGACTGCTTGCAGGCTTCAAAATATATGCTGCAAGTTTGTTGACTTTCATTTTACCAGAAATCAAAGCCAGATAAACAGCCTACATTAACAAATGTGAAGCTGCTCAGATTTGAAAGTAGCGTACCTATAGCAGCAGCACTTTTTTTTTCTTGTTGTAACAGTGTTTTGCGGGTAAGAAACTGAGACAGGCAAGGGATTAAGTATCTTGCCTGGATCAGAATTTCATACTTAAATTTTATGTGCCTCAAAGAGTCTGCAGTGACAGCAATCACTGCTCTTCTTTTCTGTTCTAAACTGATGTAGAGGAGCAGACAAAGAGCTGCTGAGGGCTGCTGTGGGAGCATTTGCCAATCTGTGCTGGATAAAGTTACATCCTTCATCTCTTTGTGGTTTTCCCCTTGTGTAGCTCTGGAGCTGGGAGCTCACTAACCTTACCACAAGGTGCCTCCAGGCAGCAAAGCAGCTCAGTGGGGAGACTCAGAATCCCAAACCGCATGTGGAGATGGAGATATGGAGCATGCAAGCAAGGGAAACTACTCTGACTTCTATTATACAACAGCTGAGCACTGTGCTGGTGAAACTGCAGCTGCACTGCTATGCAAGGTAATGGGATCCCCCACAAAGGCAGAAGTGCCTGAAGTGAAGCACTACGCTCACCAGTTTTTACATCTCATTCAAGCTCAGACGTAAAACAAGAGACAGTAGCATGGGGAGACAAAGTGGTAAAGAGAGAGACAGAAAAATGGCTCCTGTTTTGCAGAAAGATATCATCCTAAATAATACCCATCCTGCTCCAGAAGCTTAGGCAGCAGAGAAGCCAGACACATGGGTGACAGACCGCAGCTCTCTTCTCACTGAGCCTAGAGTGGGAGAAACATCAACTTCCCACCCTCACTTTCAAGAAGGACTGCTGCAAAGAAGCTAGATAATTTGAGCCTGTGACGTCTCATATGCATCATCCCGTGGGAGTTAGGAGGAACCCTCTGCAAGCAGAGAAAGGCCTGAAGTACTATGCCTGTTTCCTTTGCTGCATGGCAGTACCCTCTGGTCAGTGGGCTGAGACCAGAGCTGTACTACAGGATCAAAGAAGAAACACTGAGGGAGATGCACAGGGCATATCCTAAGACAGCATAAGATAAAATGATGTAGGAGATAGGGTTGCTTATATTCTACCTAAATCACATTCTCCAGATCCTTTTTCCTGCATTAGTCTACCCTTTTACCTGCTTTGTGGTAAGTGCCTCCATGGGTACTGGCCTTTATAATTTATGTCAGTACTTTAGTAAGTGGTAAAGTAAGTGGTAAATTTGGCTTAGCAGTTTGAATAATTACAGGACTTTTAGAACAATAATTGCCCCAGTATTTGACTGCACTTTGAAAATATTTTGTTGTATTATGAGCTTCAACAGATACTCAAAGAATCTTGATTTGTTATGCATAAATTCTTGAGGATTTTTGGCTGGGAAGATGTACAAGCACATTCTTATTTTCACATTTAAAAGTGAGTAACATATAAATGTATACTGCTTTCAAAGAGTGGAACTATTTCTCCTTCCAGTGAAGGAGGGTCCCACCTGAGGAGGGTCCTCAGGCTCAGCAGCGCAGCTGGGAAGCTCTATTAAAAGACCATCTGTCAGGCATCCCACTTGTGCTGTAAGACTGCTACATGGGTAGTCAACTTGGCTGTAGACAACATCATTGAGGACAATAACCCCACAAAAGCACAGCTACAGCTCTGCAGCTAGTTGCAAAAAAAATGTACAGTTCAATTTTAACATCCTCTTCTCTATTCAATAGCAGTTCTCCTTTCCCCAACTCAATAAAGCAGCTGTGGTGTCAACAGGCACATTATGTAAAAATAAACCATTTGATAAGTGGATGGAGAAGAACATTCTTTGATCATACAGACATCCATGAGTGCAAGGGGCACTGGAGGAATGCCTAAGAAGTAAGTTCCAGCAAGGGTGAATTTGCTGGAAGGGTGATTGTGTGAGAATCTGTCAGGCAGCAAGAAAGAGATGTAAGCTTCCTAACCATATGATCCGAACTAAGGCAGTGGAGGGAGGGGGAAGGACTTTTGCTTTCAAAAGTCTCCTAAAAGACTAAAAATAGACCATGCAGAGATAAATCAAATAATAATTTATTCTGAAAACTGCTTGCAGACAGAATACACAATCCTTTGATGTTTGAAAACTATTGAAGAAGGTCGGTCTATTTCAAAATAGTGCTGTTTGAAAGTTTTCTTTCTTCCTTCTTATTTCAATGAAGTTTGCAATGTGAGTAAACTTTGCTGCTGCTACTGTATTTCCAGGCATCAAAAAAAGTAGAAAAGAAGTCCATGGTTCTGGGTAGATAACAGATTTCTGTCTGCTATAAAACTAGCAGTAAGTCCTGCTACAGCAGAATAGACCCATGGTTAAACAATCACTGTTAGGATTCTCCAAGATTACATCTTGTTCAACCTCTAGATAAAGGTCAGCTCTTGCAATGAATTTTTAGTTTTTCCTTGTGTCATTGACTTACAAGTTTCCATGTATGCTTCAGAAAAACAAGCACACAAGGTTTTACTCTGTAAGATGTCCCACTTGCAATAAAAAGGGAAGGCTTTAAATGCCTTCCCTTTTATAAACTCTTCATGCTGAGGAGTCAGACTATGCTTAAAGTGACGAAATCTGATGATCCATATTTTCTACAGTAATATGAAGATAGAACTTTGGGCAGATGAATTGTACTCACTGGCAAAAACCTGGCAACTGGCAGCATGCTTAAGTTGCTATATTGATTATCTCCTTTTGCATTTTAGGATTTGAAATGTGTGGCTGATTTAGCCAACCAAGCAGCAAAAAATTTTAGTGAGCTGTTTTTCCCCTTTTACTTTTTGGGTATATTTTCATTCTGTAACAAGAATCCAGTTTATCAGGAGGTAAACTTTCTGGGAAAATCCCAGATTGCTGGTTTGAAAGACTATCAGCAATTACTGAGGATACCAAACTTCACTGAGACTGGCAAATCCAACACCTGCAGAAAGATAACAAAGGAACGCAGTGCAGTTTCAGAAACACCAGCGGTATCACAGTCACAGCTAGATAAATATCACATGACAAGAAGTGATAACAAACATACTGCCATAACGTCAGGAAGATCTAAGTTTGCAAAGATTAAGGGGGAAAACATGAGGAAACGCAGTTAAACAAAGAGCCTAAAAGATACTTCTATTTCACATCAGTTGTGGAATAATCAATAGAAAAATACAAAGAATGAACTCAGTGTGTTGAGATCCTTATAAAAATAACTCAGAGCAAATGCAAGCAAGCTGGAAAATCAGACCCATGCAGTTGTTAAAGTGCTACCAGGAGGATTAAGCCTGTCCTGCATTTGCTTTCAGATGAATGCAGTTTGCTTTACAAAGAGGAGGTATGTTGCAACTGAAAAAGTCATCTTCTAGTAACTGGTGACAAAATCCGAGTCACACAAGGAGCTCCTCAGGTCAGCCTGAGAAGGACTCTATCTCATATGACAGAAAAAGACATCACCCATCCTTTACCCCTCATTTCCCAACCAGTGCTGAAATAAATGATGCTTCCTTTGCTGAATCATGCTGCCTTGGCTGTTCAAGAACCCTACCAGGTTCTGCAATGATAATGGCACTGCTACTTCCTTCCAAACTGGACACAATATATATTCAGAAACAGAATTGATGGGGAAAAGTGTCATATATATTTCAGTGACTTGGCCCATATTTTCTGTTCTCAGTATATTAACTTCATGCTATTCTGCTGGTGCCTGTGTGAAAGAAATATGAGACTAAACCATTATTCTTAATTTGTTGGGTATATGACTAGAAAAATTTAATAACAATAAGAATTTTGAAGTCTTTGAACCAATGAGTATAATTACTTCATATTTTTTCCCAGATCTTCTATCTGAGTTGGGCTTTTGCATTATGACTTAATATATATTCTCTCCCCCCGCCCCCCCAAAAAAAAAAAATCATTCCATCTTAGATGTCATAGTCCTTGCTATCATTACTGGATGGAAAAATTTTGAGTTATTTCTTACACATGATGAAAAAGTTCTAGAGATGGGCCATCCTTCTGCAAATAATGCCATTTTATTTTAGACTGTATACAATAAAGATAGGGAAAACATAGTAATAGCCACTGGCTTACTTTGCTTAACACATATGAGCCTGTAAAGCACTGACCATATAAACCCACATTCGTTTATCTGAGGTAACTGAATGCTTTGCATATCCTGACTAGTACAAACATGTAAGCAACCTAACAGATCTTTGAGGCTTTTCCTGATTTCTTCTCAAACAAATAAAATCAGAATTTTGAATGAAAACTCCTTCACAGCTACTTACAGTCACAGATGTATCACACAGCAGAGGCAGGAGCGCAAATATTTCTTTCTCACCTGTTTGACAGATTGGGCATGGGATTTCCCACCTGAGTCTATCTTGAGAAAAGTGTTGTACCCTTTAGTGCTACTGACTGGACCTCAGCTTTAACACAAAGCTGAATACATGTCCTTAGCATTTCTCCTCCCTTTTCAGACCAATGATGCCTATTACAGGCCAAAGAAAGGCTGTAATGGATGTGTTCTAGCAGATGAGAATTCAAAGGACAATTGAATATGGTTGCATATCTTGTACACAGCATTTCGCTTTCTCTTGTGTTTCAAAGGCTAGCAGAGAAGTAAAAAAGTGTTTTACTAACACTTTTCAAGCTAGTTATAACTTCTAGATATTAACTATAACCTCTGGGACCATTTGATGCCAAACAGGGTTAGTGAAAGTGTTTTAAAGGTTTCTCTTAATGATGTTTTCATTTTATAAATTAACTGACAAGTGATAAACACTTGCCCACAATCCTGATCAAGAGAGAGAAGGCATTGTGTACTATCCTACTAGAGTCATGTTTGTCTTATAAAGTATCTGCTTCTGAAGCTTACTATTAACACAGACTCAGATGCCACCAAGACTGCAAGTCAGCTAATAGCAATGCTAGGAACTGCTGGGATGAGTACCATATTCACGCACTTTCGTTGTCTTACTGATGTTGTTCTGAACACTTAATTCTGCCTTCACACAGAATGTACCTCCTCCTAACACTCGGTGGTCCATTGCCCCCAAAGTCATTGAAGTCCTCAGAAGTTTTATGACTGGTCTTCCAGCAGGAAGCTATACACTAACTGAAATTCAGGCATGTGAACCATCCCATTGATGTTAGCTGCAGATTTCAAGTTTGTACCCATGTGTCTGTAGGATGACTGTACCTCAGCATCTTCATGTCTCTTGATTAAAGGCTGGTAATTGAAGCCAGCTACTGGTAGTGTGGGCAACAATTCCTTCTGTAGCTCTGAGGACTCAGAATAGGGCTGCTCCTATAATAAAAACTGAAAAAAAAAGACAGCCCTTGGGAGCCAGGCTTGCTGTTTCTGGAAGGGGCTCTCCCCTGCACTTCCAATCACAGTGGCTTTTCCAGGACTTCAACTCAGGCAAAGTGATATCTGTGGGCTCTTTGCTGGCCACATCTGATCTTGGTGCTGTGGCAGCTGCTAACATTTCCTGTGCCTGGAGATGGCTGCAATCACTGTCATTCTCAGCATTGTCATAGTGATATTATGTATCCAGAGATGCAAGTAAGGACACAAAAGATAACTTGACATCCTGCACAATAAAAGAAACCCAGACGTACGGAGTGTCCTGCTTAAGAAAGTGATTTCTCTCTTTTGTTCTGGAGCCAAAGGTTGTTTAATGTGTTTAAGCTCACATGAGAGTCCACTTTCTGGGGCCTTTTCCACACTTCTGTATATGAGGCATAACTTCTAGCGTATTTTCACCTCAGCTCAAACACCAAAAAACTAACAGAAGAGAACACCAAGGGAGAAAAAGATGATGGAAACTCCTGACTACTTGGAAGACAAAATTAGAGAAGGTTCAGGTATTTCTCGTAAATGAGTGCTAAGACCACCAGCTAGTGCTATGAAGAGAAATGTTGTCTTTGCTCCATTCTCTGTACTGAAGACATTTGGACTGCATTAAACTGCAGAGCGGGAAGAGATTTAAAACAAAATATCCTCTGCCAAAGATTGCGTGTAAGGAAAAAAGCATGATTGTCATAAAGCTTAATGTTACAATGTTTTCAATTAGTTTAAAAGCTTTTTTTATTGATCATTTTTATTATGGTTCTTCTGTTATTTTGTAGCTTTTATTTGGAATAAGTCTTAGTTTATTTGAAACATTTTTTTAAACTACATTGCTTTTTTCAAGTGTTAAGTATGAGTACTTTGAAAGGCCGAGCTAGTGTACCTACTTTCTACTTTTAGTGGCTATTTTTGATTTATGTTTCAAAAAGTTCATATTGTGTTTGGTTTTCATCTACTGATGTGATTTTGAAAGGCTTTGTGTGAGGTTTAGCTTCTGTTCATTTGAGGTGCTACACACCTTGCAGAATTTTAGCTACTGTTTTCTAACTGAGATTCAACAAATTCAGATACTGATGATTCCTGTACAAGTCAAATCTGATAAGGAGATTTCTTTCATGAATATATTAATTTACATTACAATATTCTTGCTTTTCTTTCATGAATATATTAATTTACATTACAATATTCTTGCTTTTCTAGCTTATGCAATGCATTCTTTTTATTTCTATTTAACTATTTCAGTTTTGGTTAAGTGTTTTCATTCTGCCTTGAGTCTAGTTTCTGCACATTTTGTAAGTAAGTTCCCTATCAAAATTTTTAAAATTCTGAAAACCAACTGATATGTCAAGAAGCTCAGCAATATATCCATGCCACATACAATTTTAATATACAAACACAACAGATAAGGTCCAATGCAAGGCCTACGTTAAAGATTTGCTATGACTGAAGATTTAGTACTAATTGGATAAAAATTACTATAACAGAATTATCTCCAGTAAGTACTTTCAGCTATTATATATAAGTAACTTGATCTATTTCTAAACCAATTATAAGGTGCAAAGAGTTTGGGGGAGAGGGAGGACATGGTGCAGGATAACTGGAGAAGGAGAAAGGAAATGGGGAAAAGGATCAATTGGACATGAGCAGATAGTTTGTATGAAAGGAAATATATGTGTCATCTATAAGACCTAAAGAACACATGACAGCCTACCTGCTATTTTTACTAATAATTTACAGACCCAAAATTAGTTGTAAAGCTTGCCACACTATACATGAAAGAAAAGTGTAAGCAATAGTTAAAAAGTTACTTCAGTGTACAGTACTTTACAAAAATACTGTACACTGAAGTAACTTTTTAACTTTTAACTATTTTTGTGCTTTACAAAAATAGATGGGAAGAGATAACAGCTAGATTAATGGGATATTCCATTCCTAAAGCTGATACTATAGTTATTTTTCCCCGTCTGCCACAACAATCATTCCACTGCATAACCAACCCCAAACACTAACTGATGTATCTGACATCTATAAATAAGGACTACATCATAGTAGGAGTATATCACAGTGCAACTTCATCACACATCTAGTATTATTAGATTGTCCTTAATTAATCTAACGGAGAGGAGACACTATGAAGCTGAGGTCAGTTTATGCAGGTTTTCAATAATTTGGCACTTATTCAGGTGTATGACCTTTCCTCTATAAAAGCTTTTTTTTTTAATCTGTTCTTTAACCTTGTCTGTAGCATGTTTCCTTTCCCACACAAAATTCAGAGGGGGGAAAGAAAAGAAATGTCAATGTTTTGTGTAGCCTTTCTGAACAGACTCATCTCAAATCAACAGAAAAGGTGAAAAGATGAGTGTGACAGGAAATGGTTGTCAGCTATTTTAAGTCTGTTTTAAACTGCAAAAGTGTCAGTTTTACTCTGAACCTGCTGCCAGAATCCAGCATAGAAGCAGGAGGAGGAGGTGAATAGAGTGAGAAAAAGTGCTTGTACCCATTTTTTGACACCATTCCGTTAATATGGAAAATTTCTCATCACCAACATGTCTGAAGACCTACATGCAAGAGATTTAAAACTTTTGCCAAGATGCTTTCTGTAACTGTGATTCTTTGTATACAGTGTAAAAAAGTGGAAATAAAATTCTACATGAGTAGGATTGGCTTAAAAATATAAGTTTGCCAAAAGTGAAAAATAAAGATTTCAGCGGCACTCGGTTTGAAGTAAGAAAGCTAAGCTTTTAACTTTAGACAGTCCTCATTTCTGATTAAATTCTTTAGCACTCTGATTTCCTTTCCTAGAATATGAAATCAGATCACAGAAAGGGGAAAAAAATTTCCCAGAGAGAAGACCATTACTGACGGAAGCCATGTGTCATTAATTCAGTTATAAATTATTAGCTGAAAGCAGCCTCTCAGCATTTGTATTTGATGAACAAAAATTGATTGCTTCAAGGGCATTTCAATCCTTTTGATGTTACCATCTTTTAGCCCACCACAAATCTGAATCCTTAACAGAATGATTATAGCATTATAGTAATCCTAAGAGCCAATACTAAAGGATTTGGAAGAGCAACAGAGATCAATAGTTAGAAAAAAAGCCTGTCTTTTTGAGTTGAGAGAGCTGTCTAGCCTGATAGTGAACCTGAAAAAAATAAGTAGGGACTAAGTAAACAGGCAATCGTGCAGACTGAGCTAAACCTAGATGATGAGCCATTTTTCTGAATTGTTGAATACACCAGGAAGCTCTGAATATTTCCATGGATTTAAGCAAAGCTAATGGCAACCAAGGGATATTTTGCACACAGTAAAAAAAAAAAAAAAAAAAAAAGAAGTTTCAGGAATATGCTTGCAAGTGTTTTCAGAGCTTTGTAAACTATTCACTATTCTGGAGGTTGGGAAGTTCTGTGAGGTCACCATTTGTGTTTTGCATAGACTTTGAGATTATTTGAACTGGGATTTGAAGGAACATTGTCTTAATGATTGTCTTCCTTTTAGTTGCTTTGAAATCCAGAATCTGGGCCATATTCCAACATAGAGATGAAAGTGCAGTCCTCTCAGCAATTGTATTGTGAGATACACAGTAGACAGAAGAACCACATATCCTTATCTTGTAATCTCTACCAAATTAAAATTTTAAAAATGTTTAAACTATGAAAGAAATAGGTAATATCTGTGGAAAGTTCAGGTTGTGCCAGGTTGTAAGTAACGAAGTTTCCCTAGCACAACAAAGTAGAAAATGAGCTGAAAGCTAATGCCCTCTTCAACAGCTCAAGGATTAGCATAAAATTATACTTTGAAGGAGGAAAAAGAACAGCAAAGGGGTATTGTTAGAGATCACTGGAAAGGAGAGAGGGAAGAAAGAAAAGAAAAAATCCTTACACTAGAAAACTGCAAACTGGTATAATGTTTAGCAGATATTAAACGATTCTTTTGGTGTGCTAAACAACAATTAACTTCATAGTACTCAAGTGAAAATTCAGAGAAATTCAGATGCAACACATCTGGAGAGCATCCCGTGGCAAATGGTGAATGACTAAGTAATCTATTTCAATAGCAAGACATGTAGTGATAATTTATTGTTTGTAACAAGGGCTGTGGGTTCACCATTAATTCTAGTGCAAAAACTTAAAAATCAAATTAATTGCAGGATAATTGCAGGACTTCCAACAATCACATTTCTTTACCAAGACGTATGTCACTGATACATACTATTATTAAAAGATGAAGTCATAAAAGTCATTCGAAAAAGGATATGTTTTTCAATTCTGTACGGTCTTATATATGAAGACTAGTAAAAAAGTGTGGCATATACCTTTTATGCTATTGCAGATGATTTTCTTTATGGGCCATAGCTTTTTAGCTTGGTTCATGTTTTCACATTTCTTACATCTGAGAGAATGGCACAAATTAAATGCACATTAAAGACATGATTTCAGAACACTGTGTTGAAGCAGGTTTAACCCATTATTTTGAAGCTGTCCGTGATAACATGTGATCTTTAAGCTTAACCTTTACCTCAAGCCGTTTAAAATGTTTTGTAGCTGTTCTTGTCTAAATGAATAAAGAGGATGATAAGCAGGGACTGGCATAAATAATAGCTGCTCTAAAACAGGCAAAGAAATTGATAGCTCTACAAATGGTAGCCACCTGTATCAGAAACTAAAGAAAGAGTGAGTATTCAGTGGAGAAGAATGACTGGAAACCTGACAGTAAAGGATAGAAATGGCAAGGTGAGAGAGGTCTTTTTAAAATGCTCTCTTCTCTAAACATTCAGTGCCAACTTCAAGTCATGAATATAGGTTATAATATCACTGGTGGCTTGCCAACTTTATCCAGGCACTCCTAGCTTCAGTGAGTTACAAGATTTCATCAGTGGTGGAAGCTAGCTTGTCTAATTAATACACCAGCCTTCATCTTTCCTTTGTATGGCAATGTTGTTTGGACGATGGGCTGTACTTCTTTCAACACCTTACACACTCTTTTAAGCAGAAATGAAGATAATGAGCATAAAAGAGGACAAGACTCTGCCTATGTCACAGCAAGATCTCATGAAAAACCTGGAAGCACTGATGACTTTCCACAGAGGTTCACAGAAGCAGAGGTGATTAACAAAGCACAGCTGGTTGGCAAAAGACAAGGACACAATTTGTGAACAGCAACAGATGAGCAGACAAAAGAAGACAACAGCATAACTGCTGTAAATCACAGGATGCTGTGACATGCAAGTAGTTTTGCAAGGGAAGAAGAGGCAGAAATGTGAAGCCTGAGACAAAATCTGAACCAGTCCTTCCAACAGTGAGAGAAAAAACTACGGTTTATGCCATGGTTTCTGGAAACCATAATATCCTACTTGCAAGGCTAAGTCCTTGAAAATCGTTGAAACTTTTTCCTTCTGTGATCCACATTCACACAAACACAAGTAAACTTCTGCAACAGGACAGGGGTTTCAGCTGTCCTGAAAAGCCAGAACATCTCTGTCTCTAGCTACATGGCATAAATCCCACACTTAGCTTGAGGCAGGAAAAATTCTTATCTTCCTCAATAAAGCCTTTCTATGTCTTGGCCCATAAAATTTTCTGCTCTTCTACAATTTAGAAAAAGTAGCAGTTGCTCAAACATGAAACTACTGTAGAACTTAGTACTAACCAGTTGTTTTTGTATTTCCACCCTGAGTCAAACTGGACAGGCAGAAAATAAAAGTTACTAACTTTTACCTAATCTTTAGGTAAAAAGTAGCACAGAACTGCAGCAGAAAGATATCTGTACTTCCCTTTGTTAAGGTCTGACAAAAGAAGTCAAAATTCATGTTGAAAAGTGTTAAACGGTATTATAAAACTTTGATTCCACAGCAATTAAAGTTGCATAACATAGACTCCAAAGATAGTGTGTCATTTTAAGAACTTTGCAGCAGGTCTCCTGAGGACTTCCCGTAAGGTTTTGGTGAATTGAAAGATATTCACAAATATATATTTAGGATTAGAAGAATGTTTAGCCATTAAATTTGTGATTAATAAGGGTGAAAAATATCCAGTGAAGTTCACAAAAAATATAGGGACTAATCCACCAACAAGCAAACAAAAGTTTTCATTAAAATAGGAAAAGTTTTGAAGTCTGGAAGGGAAACATTTCAGATGTGTGATACTGAAAAACCATAGTGTGATGACTCATGATTCCTGAATCATGGCTTAAAAATAAAAAAGACCAGTTCCACATCACTTTCTTGTTTTGGTTTTTTTTTTTTTTAGTAATTTTGGACAGGTTTCTGATGTGGGGTAGATTTAGGATTTTAGAGAATCCATTCTGTCATTGTATTCTTGTCTCAAATAAAGGCAAAATTCTGATCATAGGAAGTTGATCAAATTTAGTGTACATCTACCTTTATTTCTATTTTAGCACTGCTGCAGCCCTTGCATCTGCTATTCAGGAAAAACTGAATTAACACCATAAGTATTTCATGGCTATGTTTGGCGCATACAAACTACATTAAAAAGACTGTGAAATATCTCAATCATTCAGCCTACTCAGCTGCTTTTGGAAGCAAACTCACAAGTTGCCACATCTTTTAATTTTTTGCCTTAATTTTCTTTGTTCTACATCACTGCTGTCTTCTACACTCAAACTTGTCCTTAGTTTTCACTGTACAATTTTTTAAGAGCATCTTCTACCCATTTATTCTTGGATCAATATTGTCCTTTAGTTTAAATAATTCTTTTATCTCCTTAGTGCTTATTTTCATCATACAGTTTGAGACAGCAGTAAAATTTCTCCCAGCTTTTATTTTGTTATGCTACACAAAGCCAACTCTTTTAATTTGTTCTCGCACATTAGCTCTGCATCTTTTGATCACCCCATTCTCCTCACTTTGAACTTTTAGTTGAATCATAAGTTTATAGAACATAGACAACCAGATCCATGAAAGATATTCTGGAAGAGTATCTTGGATAAGGGTAAAATTAATTCCTCACCTCTATTGAAAAAATTTGGATAATAAATCCAGTGACTGCATTTGCCTTTCCCATGGTTGTATCCCACCTGTGGGTTACAACCATTTTATGATTAACTAATGCAAAATCTTTCTCTTCCTCTACCGATGACTTTTGAATTTTTTTAGTAACCCTCAGGGATATGAATTTGTAATGTTCTCTGTTCAGCATCATTTTGCTGCAATTATAATCCATGATGATTATTCAAGACAGTTATATTTTAAAGTATATCATTCAAATCTTCAGGAATAGCATTAGCAGCTTTCATACATCCCAGCACCTCTTTTTCAGTACTCACTCAACATAGCCTCTGCTCAGACCAGTTCTCCTGCCTACAATAACCTGTAATTTCCAAGAGAGCACAGTATCAGTATACTCAGGCTGAGATATATTCCATCTACTACATTTAACTTGTAAAAAAACCCACAAAAAAACAAGCTATTGCATACATTCCTCAAATTTTTTTAAAAAACACAGCATGTCTTTTAAACTTACATCTTACATTTGTTATTCTACAGTCACATAGTAACAGTCACTAGAGCCATTTTTAAATATCTTGCCACCAATCTTGTGTTTTCATATGCTAGTCCTCTCAGAACTCTGGGAAGCACATGAAATTCAGTTTTCCCCCATAAAGTTTATCCCCCATATAGTAACTTTAACCTCTTTATTCCATGTAGTTAGCTGTCTTGACCTTCTCACCTGTATTTCATATCACTTATGAAAAATTGAAGTATTATTTTGGTGATGAGACAACCCTCTATTCACTCCTACCCCCTTCAAATGCAGAGTAGTCTTCCTTCCTCCCTCACCCTCATTTTATTTGTAAGGCTAAAGAACCTCTTGTTGCTTCTTTTGAATTCCTTTATGATGTCTAACTTGACTCAGCTTCTGCTATCTTACTAGTTTTAACTGCTCTCTCTATACCTCATGAACTTTAGAATGGAATTTCCTATGCTTAAGAATCCTTATTCTCTTACCTAAACCTCAAATACAATACCTATTCTCACATTGTGTTCTTATTTTGAAGATGGTTGTCTTTCAGCCAGGATAAGAATGTGACAGAGTTCCAATGTGGTTTTGCGTCTTAGACCTAAAGTAAATCCAAGTCTTGTCTATATTCTGCCCTCCTAGTTCCTTAGTCCAAACAATACCAGTGCCTGAATTCACTTATTTTCATAAGCACATTAATATTTCTAAGTTACACAATCAGAAATCAGAAGGCATCTGTTCTAGGGTTGCTTGTGCAATTTTAGTTCAAAATCTTTATGCATACACAGTATAAGAGAGTCTATGAACTGCATTAGTACTTCATTTGGCCTCATGCAACATACAATATGGACAGTTTTATGGACATAATCATTCACAGTCTTTTTTGCTAAACCAATTGTTCATTGCGTTTTTCCCATCTTTGCTTGCTATTCATCATTCAAATCCTTTACAGAATACAGACACATTTACTTGCATTTCTGCTTTTCTGCTGTGCTCATCACCCGATTTAGTGGCAATATCCGCTGCCTTCATTTTCAGTAATAAGTGACAGCTACTTTAGTAACAAAGATGCTAAGATCTTCAGTGGAGACTGCCAAAACAAAAAAGTTTTTTTAAAAAGAAGCTGTTTGCAATCAAACATGCTAAAAGAAAGAAGAAATCGAGTGAATTCTCTTGTAAGGGCATGGTTAGGTAAGCGTTTTCTAAGACAGCATTTGTCTCACATAATTGCAGAACAGTTTATGCCCCTCTACATCTTTTACATTGTTCTGTACACAAGAAATTTATCTTCTGTGTCCAGCTCCAGGAGGATGCTGGGTGCACTGGGGACTGAATCCCAGATAGAAGAAGAATGGTTAATTGCTAGAAACAGATGATTTTAAATTAATGATTTGGACTTTCAAAGATGGCATGAGATTCCCTCTTAGTTCACTAGGTCCTGTTTCCAAGTACCTTATTTCATGTTTTCCACTACATGACAGAGTACTCAGGATCTAGACGAAGCTGTACTGAAGTGGAAGGCCCTATGTGGCTCTATTTCCTATTCTCTTAAGCAATGAACATTGGTTCATTCCAATACAAAAGAAATAGAAATGAGCATTTGCTTGTCCAAAATTTACTCTGATTTACACAGAATTGTGAGTTATGCAGGAATTCCGAGAGGACTCCTTGAACAGCGGAGCGGGGGGAAGCTCAGC
>NW_009936723.1:0-881 GCF_000696875.1 Nestor notabilis
TGCAGACCCTTCTAAATAGTCCCTCTCCTGCTTTCTAGTAAGCACCCTTTAGGTATTAGATGACTGTTACAAGGTATCCCCTTAAGGAGCCTTCTCTTCTCCAAGCTGAACCAGCCCAGCTCTCTCAGCCTGGCTCCAGAGCAGAGCTGCTCCAGCCCTTGCAGCCTCTCGGTGGCCTCCTCTGGACTTGCTCCACTTCTCTATTGTGCTGTTGCCCCAGAGCTAGATCAGGATTGCCGGAGAGAGCAGAGGGAGAGAATCCCCTCCCTCGACCTGCTGCTCACCCTCCTTTGGATGCCCAGCGTGCGGGTGGTTTCTGGGCTGCAAGAGCACATTGCCGGCTCATGTTGAGCTTCTCATCAATCAACACCCCAAGTCCTTTCCCTCAGGGCTGCTCTCAATCCAGCATCCACCAGGCCTGGAGTTGTGCTTGGGATTTCCCTGACCCAGGGGCAGGATCTTGCACTTGGCCTTGTTGAACTCCATGAGGTTTCCACTGACCCAGCTCTCAAGCCCACCTCCACTTACCTTCCTTGGACCACCCTGGGACTCTGTCTTTTTCTTCTTCTCCTCTGTCCTTGCAGAGTCTCTTCTCTGGTGGTGTCAGAGGAGCCAGGAGGAAAATGGGAGGAAGCCTTTACCTCCTCCCTTTCCCTGCTGCTTTGCAAGAAGAAGCTGTTAAGCAGAGGCGGTTCTTGTGCTCTCTTCACACTTTGGGGGCCGTTGGGCTGTGGTGTCACCCCAGGCACATGCAGTTGGAGTCAGGCATCTGTGGAGCCTGGCCAGAGAGGACCACCCAAAAGAAAAGGTCCCTGGGCAGCTCTCTACCTTGCTGTGGGCTCAGCACATGCTCCAGGCTCCTAGCATCTGCAGCCACCGCC
>NW_009936723.1:1242-1635 GCF_000696875.1 Nestor notabilis
TTCCCCTCGCCGTTGGATCATAGAGTCTTTTATAGAGTCTTAATGCATTCCTGTGCATGCTCAGTCCTGGCATGCTGGTCCCCAGGGGCGCATGCGGGGTGTGTGCCAACACTGTGTGATCATTTGCTGTGGGCTGCACAAGCCTTGGGAGGTTGGGGTCACCCATGGCCAGGCACTTCCTCCACACACATGTGCCTGCCTTGACCTTGGTCAAGACTGGTTTCGGGTGGCTGCTTGTTCCTTATCTGTTTGCAGCAGCTGAGCTTGGCTCAATTGTACATCTTGCAGTGAGCTCACCAGGATTGTAAGCAAGCTTTGAGACAGTCAGCTTAAAATATGGTCTCCCGCAGCACCTTGTGGCTCAAAGATTGTTGTGTCTTTGTCCATGGTGGG
>NW_009936724.1:0-52018 GCF_000696875.1 Nestor notabilis
GGGGGGAGGAGGAGGAGGAGGAGGACGATGTGAAGATCTGGACTCTAGTCCTCCCAGCCCCAGATACCGCATTGGCCTATCTAAGAAATCCCCTACAGTATTGTTGCTTCCACCACCGCTCACGGATGTGGACAGCAGTAAAATCACTGACCCTCCAGGCACCGTTAGGAAAGCGACCAATAATCACGTTCTCAGCGGTGCGGCTGGGAGCTATAATGTTGAATCCAGGATCTATTCAGCTACTAATAGCCTTCTCCCGGGTGGAACCACCTCCTCTCTTAGACTCAACCACTCCAATCATACGGGTTCAAATCATACCTACCTGAAAAACACCTACAAGAAGAATCTCTCGGAGCCCGAGGAGGAGCTTCTCCAACAGTTCAAAAGAGAGGAGGTATCCACCACTGGAGGCTTCAGTGCACATTACCTGTCCATGTTCCTCTTAACTGCTGCATGCTTGTTCTTTCTGATACTGGGATTCACATACCTGAGAATGAGAGGTTCTGGAGTAGCTGAGGATGTGGGAGCCAACAGTAAGTATTAGGTGAAGGGTAAGAGCAGTTTATTTCTGCAACTGGATATGAAACTGTTAATTCGCCTTTGCATTTGCAGGCACCTCTCACTGAGCAGTTCTTGGTTCCACCTTGGCATAATCTTTGTATGGAGAAAGAGAAATTGTCCTTAAGTCTGTAACTTGCAAGCTGGTATAATAAGCTTGCACAACATAGGAGGATAAACTCAAATCCTGGCATTCCCTGCAGTAATAATCTGTTGGTACCCTGTTTTCTTGTGTGTTTTCTTCACAGAGCAATTTTCTGTGTCTTGTTCAATATAGCAGATGTATGGTTAATAGAGAATTGCAATGTAAGGCTTTATGCTGATCTCACAGAAGTAATCACACACACTTAGATACCTGGGATTCCTGCAGGGCTAAGACATGATTGTAGTTGTTTAGTAATAAAGCAGGTTGTTTTCATTTATGGTACTAAGGCTTGAAAAGGATGCTCAGGTGAGACGAGATTAGATACTACAACAAACTTTGTGCAGTGAACGCTGGACCTGTTGTGTACTGTTGTCTAACAAGTCCTTTTTTTTTTAAATTTAGTTGAAAGTGTTTTTATACATGAAATACTTCTGTGTTTTAGTTCGAATTTCAAAGCATTCTTTTTTTTTGATCCTGAGTTAGTTTGGAGCTCCTTTAATATCTGAAAGTAACTTTTTGGAACGGATTTAGAAAACTACCATTTTCTGTTCACAGAGTGTATGAAAATGGAAACATATCACCTAAGGGTGGTGATTCATGCTAATTCAATTCTTGGCTGCTCTGAAATGGACAGTGGAGATTCTAACATCAGAAAGAATCATGCCATTGCTCTCTGAATTTCTCATCAGGAGCAATGAAAAGTTATGCAGAAAGCTAGTTTGGGGATGTGAAAGCATTAGAAGGCCCTTGGGGACTTGCATTTTTTCCTCAAATGATTGAGGAAGGCCTGTGGGGTGTATGCACATGCATATATTTCTTTGTAGAGAGAGTGAAGGATTTATGTACTTGTGTGTGGGTGTGTATACAGTGCCTTGTAGGGAGTGATCCCACTGTTGGGGATCTGCTAGATGTTGTGGGGCAGAAATAGCCCTACAAGCCCTTTTGGCTTTCCCTTTTGAATGTTATTTATTACATTATGGTAGTGGAGTAGTTCTTAATTCTGTTTGGCCCTCTTAGGAGGAGGGGGAGGAGGTAAATGATTTGGTGTTTAGTAAGGAGAGTAGCAGCAAGGACTTAAGCATTTGTAATGGTTTCATTGCTGTCCACGTGGCTCTTAACTCCTATTCAGTCCTGGTTTTTGGGAAGGCATTGAACATATGCAGGCGGGCTAAAATTAGATACAGTATAATGTGGCTGTTGGGACTCCTCATACTCGTATCCTGTGGTTAACTTCTGGCTGTAACTGCTACAGACATACGTAAATTTTCATATGTACTGATAAGCTGTGTAATTCTACTAACATGTATTAGTTGGTTTTTTTTTTCTCTTTAGTCTTGAAATATGATGATTTCAATAGGGGAGAAGGTCTGTCAGCCTACTGGGGTAAACTTTGACTGCCAAATTCAGTGGTTGAGTTAAAACTCGCATGCCATGCTGATGGATAAAGCTGAATGTCTCAGCTTTGCAGATAGCAATAATACTGTGAGAAGAAATCCACTCTGAAGTTTTTGTCTTGGAAGAAAACTTAATTTTGAATGTGCGAACTTTGCTCTAGAGTGTGTGGGATCACTGTGTTGAGTATATTGCTAGAACTCAACTGGAACTGATACACAGGGAGAATTGTTCTCTTCTGCTCAGGTTAGGCTGCCCAGGCAATGGTCTGGTAGCCCAGTGTTGCTTGATAGTTCAGTTAAGCCAGTTCTTGGCCTATTCCTATTTGTTCTTTTTTCAGTGGAGCTCTTGAAAGTGAATTTCCTGAAGAATTATTCTGGCAGTGGCAGTGACATTTCATCTGTCCTCCTTCTTCACAGCCCCAGGCTTTGCAATGTAACAAATGGGAGTAGGGCCCTTTGGAAGAAGCAAGCAGCAGGTTTTGTGGCTGGGAAGGGAGCAGGCTGCTGCTTTTGAGTAATGTGGGAATGAGCAGGAAATTACCTTGCCCATATGCTCAGCACATGCTCACTGAAGTCTTGCTTCTCAAATGGGCATATGCAACAAAATCATGGTAGGTCTGTAGAACAGGCAAGAATGGACAAGATAGACCAGTAAAGACTGATGGCTACTGGGAAGGGAAAGAACCCTGTCTCGCATTAGATGGTTCCCTAAGCTTAAACATCATCTGAGTTTGGCTCTTATGCTTGTGTGGGTGTATTGTTGGTTTTCCTTGTAGAAGCAGAACTGATTCATCCCTTTTTATTTAAAAAAAAAAAGTGTATCTCAAATAACCTTTCAGTTGGGTGATTGGATACTGAGGTTTTTCTGACACTTAGATGGCTGGAGGTAAGAGTCTGTTGGCTGAGTGATTTGATGGTGAAAACTCGGTTGTTTTAAACTTCAGACTGTATCATTAAAAGTTTTAGCATTCAGTAGACTTGCAGTATACCCATCTCCCTAGTTATCACAGTTACTGTGAGAAAACAAACAGGGCAGTTTCTTGTCTATTTGGGTGGCTTCTTATTTTAACTTTGCAAGGAATGATGCACAATGAGCTTTATGTATTGTGACTGAATTGTTCGTTACTGAAAATGAAAATCAAAATAAAGTGATACTATGTGACACTGAAAAATACTTATCACCAGGTATACTCAATATCAGCACTTTACAAGATTTGTCAGGCTGTAATCTGAGAACAGAAAGGGAGGCTTAAAGCTAGGTGTTGGGCTTGAATTTAGGCCAGGTAAAATAATACAGATGAGAAGTGGTAACCAGAGAGCTTCAGAGGAGGATTGTCAATTATGTCATGTGTAATGTTCAAATGATCTCTTATTCAGAGCTCTGAAGTAGCTTTGTGCTTCAGTTTTTCTGCACATGATGCATAAAATGTCAATAAACCCAATCTGTAATTGGGCTAATTCTTCTATATGTAACCTACATATGGTCACTTGCGGTGAGGGTTTTTGAGTTTGGCTGTCTAAAACACAGATATATATCTATGGGGCTTTTCCTAAAGCATCTTAAACTATTGAAATTAAACTACTTTTCAAGCTTACATAAAGGACCAACTAATGTATAAGCACGTTTGCTGTGTCTGACAGCGCTGTATGTGAAAAGAAACATCAGTGCGGGCATGGTGCTGGTAACTTCATTCATATGGCTCTTGCTGTCAAGTGTGTTTTGCTTGCACCAGCCTTCAGAATGCCATGGAATTGTATCAACTTTTTGCCAAGCCAGAATAGTATTTTGTCAGGAAAATGGTAGATTTGCATTTTGTCTACTTTTATCTTCAAACCCACCTGAATAGTTGTGTGTCTCTTCCAACTTCTTTGGTTTTGCTTTGTGATTTGTGATGTTACTCTGAGCATCTCAAGTGGCTGCTCCTGGGAGTTAGTTCTAAAGTTATTTTTCATGGAAGGTAGACCATGATATCAGATCAGTAGATGTTTTCAGGTCTGGTTTATTTTCTGAAAGATGAGGGCACTCATACAGGTGCTGTTTAAGCTTGTAATCTAAAATAGGTTGCATTTAAATTACTCTCACTCTTTCTGCTCCAGTACTTTGCTTGGAGAGTACTTGATGTGACAAAAAAACCCCAACAACACAAAAAAGTAATCCTGAAACTTTTAGGTAGGTCTTGTTTAAAATCTTATGCTCTTATTAGGAGAGGCTTTTGAAGGTGGCATCTCTTGCTAATAATTTTGGTCTTTCTGTGATGCTTGTTACAAAACAACTGCTAGGAGGATAATCCTTACTATATTTGCTTCAACTTGTGTTTTTGAAATGTTAATTCAGGGAGCCTTAGCAGTTGTGTATATTGCAAGTGGAAGCTTACGCAAATCACAGTTGTAAGAGTTTAATTTTATTCCATTGATGTTCCTTTGTTCTCGACTTCTACATCTCTCAGGTGTTAAAACTTCTAGGGAATTTTATGCAGGGAATTTCGTTGTTAAGAGGTTAGACTTGCTATATAAAAGACAAGATGATGACTGTTAGGCTCACAGGCCTGCAAATTACTACTGAAGTGCTGTGGTATTTCACAGATAACTGTTACAAATCTACTTGCTTTCTAAGATCACCTTCTCAGAAGAGTCTGTCTTGTGGACAATGTTGGCTTCAACGGAAGAAAATTAATTTGGTTAAGAAACCTTTATATAAAAAGGCAGTAAAGGGAGGAAGCAAAATTAAAAGATTTGAAGAGTTCCTCTCTTATGTGCCCGTTAATGTTGCTTTCTGCTTTGCAAGTGATACTGTGACTTGTATGTGATATAACATCTTCTACTGACATATTGGCATATAGCTTTGTTTCTGTTGCTTTAAACTCTAGTTAGCAAGCATTTCTCTTCTAGGTGATACAGAAGGAAATACCAGTGTGTATCTTAAAGACTAATATTGCTTGTAGCTGATCTTGCTTCTGTGGTTTGGTGAGTTTTGGATCAAGATCAGCACAGTAGGTCAAAATAATTCTAGGCTGCCTTTGTAAGATAAAGCCAGGCAGAATAGTTAAATTTCCTTAGGATTCTTGACATTTTTAAATTCTAGTCTTCCTTATGGTGTATCAGAAGTAACCCTTAAAAATGAGGACGACACTTGGCCAAGACTGGTACCCAGGAAAGTCCAGGTAAACCTTACATGGTGTAAAATAGTTCATCTTAAGTGACAATTTCAAAACCTTCCTAAAAGGTAATAAACAGTCTCTTTACCTTTGCAGCAGATTTGTAGTATAAATATGAAAATTGCTTGTCAGGATTTGAAACAAAAACAATGCAACTTCAGAATTCCTGTTTTTAAGGCTATAGCAGTGTTTGATACTTCGTTAGAACTAACTTAACTTGGCATTCATACCTTAAATGTGCTGCTGTTTGCAGGCATACACAAAACTTCCCTTCTGTCATGACTTTAGATATTCTTACAATGACAATTTTTTCAACGTGACTGTTGTAGGCTGTGCTTTTTTGTGAAGTCATGGGAAATTCCAACTAAAATGACTTGTCTGGGAAGCCAGGGATACAGAAGAGCTCTGGCAGGACCTGTTTTCACTGGGTGTCAAAAACTAATGGAAAGTTTGCACTCCATTCTGCAATGCCACAGTAGTTTTCTCAAAAGAAAACTTGGTTTCTGATGTGAGAAAACTAAGGGTGATCTAGGATCTGCAAGCAGATCTGATTGCAACTTTTCCATGTATTGCAAACTAGAAGGGAATGGGAAAGCAAAAAAACCTGGTTTTTTGTTTTTTTTTTTTTTTTTTTTTTTTCCTGTTAAGAACATCTGCCAGCTAATGGTGTTACTCATGTGCAGTGCAGGTTTCTTTCTGCTTAGGATGGGTGCATACAGCGATAATGGATGCGGTGGAAATATTTGAAGGAAGAGCCCATGATACCCAAGGACTTAAGTTTAGCATTGTAGCAGCCTGGGTTTGCACTGTTTCATAATCTTGAAGTCTCCCAGTACAAAAGGAAAATCAGGCCTGCAGCTTTTCTATTTCTGGGGACCAGTTGTGTTTCTAAAAAATCATGTACATTTAACTCCTGTTGGCATCTGGGAGTATAAGGTAGCAAAACTGGCTTGATTGCTTACCCAGCTAAGCTGGCAAGAGTGCTAGTTGTACCGAACTGGTCCCTGTCATCCTTCTAGACTTGTGCTTCAGAAGTAGTGTGAACAGGCCAGAGCTGCTGTTCGAGAAAGTTGTTTGGTCACTTAACAAAAAAGCATAGTCAAATAAATTAAGCAAGTACATCAGTTTTTGTTGATGAAAGTGCTGTTCCAATGTTGTGGAGAAGTAGAGTCCGCTGTAATCATGAGGCATATAGTCCTTACATGTTTAAAGTTCTTGTGTATTCTCTGTTAAATTAGTTGCATGTTGTGATTTGTGGTATGTTGAGGGGAGCAAGTCAATTGCTTAAGGGATTGTGAAATCAAGGTATGTTAAGAAGTGATTTGTTCGGGGGACTTGAATTTTTGCTAAGAACTTCAGTAGAAGTGTCTTTGTCCTTATTCTTCCCTTCTTGGCTCCTGCTGTTGCTGCTTGTAGGTCTAGACTTGTGGGAGATGGTGGCAACATCTTTGCTGTGATTATAATAAATGAGGACACAGTGTAACTCTGCCACTAATCAGAGTAACCTTGATGGCTTCTCTCCACTGAGAAATTCTTATTTAGGAAAACTTGGAAAAGAGGCAGTATTACTGATGGGAAGAAGGATATACTGATGGATGAAAGGATAGTCTGAAGAACTACTGCACAACTTGGAGCTGATCTCGTATAGATTCCTTCAGTGTAGAAGGTTTGCTCCAGTTTGTCTGCTGTTGAGTCTTACTGTGCTGTATGTCCCACAATGCTATTTAGTGCTGCTTCTCTGTTCTCCTATGTGTTTACAGTCTATTGTGGAGTGTGAGAGGGTAAGGAGCAAGTGAGTGTGGGTGCATGCTAACCGTGAAACAGGCAGACGTGGTGTGCCTGTTGGGCCTGGTTTGTTGGAGATGTGCTGCTATGTTTGATGTTTTACAGAAATGAATTCTTTTTGCAGAGGGAAGGATCAAATTTTCTGCTTACTGTCATGTTATAACACAAGTATCTTGAATAAAGCTGCCATTTTAGAGTCTTAAATTCCTTTAGCTGTTTTAGATGAACTATCAAGTGACAGAGTGAATTGTTATAGAAGGCAGATGGGGGGAGCAGAAGGGGTGTAGGGGCTTAAAAAGAGATCTAACATTGAATTAAATGGCATTGAAACTTAAGTAGTCTAACAGACCACTGAATTCTTGTGATGCTGTGTTAGATAAGAAATAGGGCCGTTTGTAAAATGGATGGTTGTAGACCAATTCATAGGCCAGCTTTCCTCTTAAAGAAGGCTGTTTAATAATTGGAAGATAGCTTATTAGAAAACAGTTTTTATATGCATACAAATAAACATACAGGGTTTATTTACACATCCACTTAACCTTTTCTTTATTGAAAAAGTACAAGAAACTTTTATACTTCAACTCGCAGTGTCTTGGTAAGTGCAGCATCAGCCTGTCCTTGCGAGGTAGTTGACTGAACAACACTGTCACAAGAGGACTGCTGGGGTGAGCTGGATAAATGTACTATTATTCCGCACTTGATTGTAAGGCCACATCTAGATATTAGTTTTCCTTTTCTCCACAGAAAAGTGTTTCTTTGAAGGTCAGTTAAACATCTGAATTGCTTATCAAAGAAGCCTTAGGATGTCCATGGGCTTCATAACTGCTTTTGTTAGCTTTTGGATATTTTCAATAGGTTGTGTGTTGGAGCCACTCACCTTAACCATCTGTCCCCTCAATACTTAGAATCTCATTATGTAGTTATACAATAGAACATTCCACAGTACACTCATTCAGTAATAACCAGTGTCTGTTCAGTATCAAGCTGCACAAAAAGAGCCCCTGGTGTCCAGCACTCCCCTGTCTTGCAGCACAACTTCATCAAACAAATTTCATCTGGATGTGTAGGTATTGTAGGTCATGGAGAACAGAAGTTTACCTAGAACTAATGTGAAAGCTGTCACTGAATATTGAGCAATGGAGCATTTACTTTGAAGGAGGGGCTTCAGACATCAAAAGGTGTGATTGTTTTGTTAGTGTTGTCTGGAACAGCTCTTGGTTGTGGTGTGGGGTTTTTTTGTGTGGGTTTTGTTGTTGGTTGTGGTGGGTTGGTTTTTGTTTGTTTGTTTTTAAATTCCCAATATATTTTCTGGGAAATGTTGTAATGTCCATCATGAGGTTTTCTGTTAATCTCGGGCATTTGACCTATATTTAAAAGTTCATTGGGCTGTTTGTTCTGTTTCAGGTGTCATGCTTCAGACACCCGAAGAGCATATTTGTTACTTCTGTTGAGTGACACACTGGGCAGTGCAGGTGTGATAAACCTCTGAGAGGCCTCTTTTAGGCTGTGGAAATCCACAGTCAAACTGAATTATTGGGGAAAGGCCAGTCTGGCAGTTTTGCTTGTACTGTTTCTCATTCTTGGAAATTGCTTGGAAATAGTTTACTGTTACTCTGTAAATGAGAGAAAATGATTTATGAAATTCCTTGGTGGGATTTTGAAAAAGAGAGCATGATGTCAGGTTCATCTTACTCTGTTTCTGTATTGGTTTACACCTGTTATATGATCCAAGAAAGCTTCTGGAGGGGAGAGACATAGTGTATTACGAGGAAAAAGCTGAAAAGGCATGCTTCTCCCCCCCCCTGCTTCTTCCCCAGTCAAAGGAACTTTGTGCTGTCCTGGGGAGGCTTTGCCTAGCTGAATGAGGTTACAGATGCAGATTTTCTTCTGGAGAAGGAACTAGTCTCACTGCTTATTTCTGGATTTTGTTTCTCTTAACTGTAAGCTTGTGGAGTACTGCTTACACAAAAGCAGCTTTGGATACAGGTGTTTCTAAATCGCTGTTCCCACAGTGGAGGGCATCTGAGCTGCACCTAAAGGATATTAATGTTTGGGTATTCTATATTTTGTATATAATAGCAAACACATATTGATTTTGATAAAAACTCAAAGTAAGAAAAGGTAGTGGTGAGAATATCTGACAGCCATACTGTTGTACTGTCTGTACAGTGTCCTTTGAGCTAGCAGTTCTTAATTTTTCATAGGAAACCAGAAATCCAGCCTGTTACGTACTCCTGAGAGCTTATCCATTCAAAATGGGCAGGTGTAGATGCGCAGTCTTACTGGGTAATCCCAGGTGTATTACATCCAGTGTCTATTTAAGTTTGACTTCCATCAGAGGTGGTACTCCCTGCAGAAATGCTGTAGATATTTTTTTTTTCTTTTTTACATTGAGCACTCAACGTGTCTGTGTCCTTTGGAGTTGGACAATGCAATGGCTAATGTATTTTTCTTATTTATAACTTTAAATACTGTTTTTCCTCCTGACCTTCAGCTGAAGGTGCTACTTAGGAACTAACAACAAAAATGTGCAGATGACATACAAATGCACATAAAGTGCGGGGGGGAGGAAGACTTGTTTTGTTCCACTGTGTAGGATGCCTGGTATTGCAGTCATTCCTTTTGAGAGAGAGCAAAATATGGAGGGAAATAACATGAAAATAGTAGCCCTGGGAAGGAGCTGTCCTGGGGGACCAAAGGTTAAATAGGTCTGCCTATCTCTTTCTTTAAGGGAATGAATTAGTTTGTGGAGTTCTTTGCCATTCAGGAGATGGGAATGTACTGAGTTTCTTGCACAAACTTTGGTATCAGACTACTGGCCAGCTATGCTTCCTTAAGCATGAGATAAATGGTTTGAGGAGAATTAAGATCTTGTTCAGTAAAGTTTGTCTTACAGTTCAAGCACCTAGCTTTTTAGGATGTAAGTCATAGTAGTTCATAGTCACAATTCTTATGTATCTACAAATAGCCAATGTTATGGTAAGGTTTCGTTGTCCCCAATGTCTGAGATGTCAGTAAGAGTCACTTGTTTTTCCTTTCTGTCCTCTTTATTTATTTTTTTTTCCATTTCTGTATGGCAGATGAGTTTCTTGCCAAGATAGGTTCTTTTCTTCTCTAGATCCTCCTAGTTCAGAAGTGCACACAGTACTGCTAGAGATTCATCAGTTTAATCCATGAGTTGATGTAACCCTTAAACTAATAAGCATAACCTGGTTTAATTAATAAACAATTACAATAACAATATTGGAAGTTTTAGTTCAAGCAGACTCTTCAGCTGAGTATAGGAGCCAGTGACAAGGCCTAAGGGTAATGGTGATGTATGGCTGTGTGGTAGTCCAGTTGTTCCCTTCAGATAATAATTTTTATTTGAACCAGCCAGTTTATGCTATCAAAACAAATGCAGCTGGTATGATAGACAGCTGGAGAGTTAGCCAGCTCTTCAGAGTCTTAGTCCAGCTAAGTAAAAATGGAAGTTACTGAATACTGCATACTTGTACTAATTTCCAGTTAAATGGAGTTATGTCTTAAATTACTGCTGAGCTTATCCTGGGTTTGACCTCCACAAGATTCTGCTGTACATAGTGGGCAGTTTTTTATCTTCTATTTAAATAATACAAAATCACAGAATGGTTTGGAAGGGATCTTAAAGATCATCCAGTTCCAGCCCCCTGCCACGGGCAGGGATACGTTCCACTAGACCAGGTTGCACCAAGCCTCATCCAGCCTGGCCTTGAACACTGCCAGGGATGGGGCAGCCACAGCTTCTCTGGGTAACCTGGTCCAGTGTCTCACCTCTCTCACAGTGTATGGGTACTTCTGGTAAGGTGTTTACTGTTGCTTCTGTGAAAGCTCATTTTTGCCATGACAAGGGACCTGCCAGTACAGCAGCTACCTCTATATCTCATGCATAGAGTAAGCTGAGTAAGCTCTTTTTTTTTTTTTATTTTTTTTATTTCCTCCCTAGGATACACAAGGGCACCTATTTTAAGTTTTACTGCCATATTCAGGCTTTGTACAGATCATTGTTCAGCACTTCTGCTGCTTTTAGTGCAGCAAGCACTGATAGACCAGTGCGTGCTGAAGGGTTAAAAGGGCAGAGGCACAGCGGAACCCCAGTGTTAAATATGAAAAATCCCTGTGTGATTTTTATTTTGACTTTGTTAATGTCTGTACTCTCATGATTTAGTGTCTCTTAAGTGTCAGTGCTCTCCATTTGAATGTTATCTTTGGATACTGTAAACTGTTCATACTGTTATAGTACATTACTAATACTTTGAAGTCTGTCTGGAATAAGAGGTTGTAACTGGGTGTTTTTACATTGGAAATTCTTGAAGATGGGATTCCTTCCTGCTTGTACGAGATCACAGGAGTGTTTCTATCCACACTGGGCCCCTTGACAGAATGACAGTAGATTTAATATTTACTTGCAGATTCCCACTGAATCTTAAGCCTTTTGTGTTTTAATAAAATTTGCTTTATGAGTTAGCTTTCTTTCTCAAACCTTCTGACTGTTTGAGGAAAGCAGTCCGCTTCCTAATTTAACATTGAGCTGCTTGGACTGTCATGTTTTCAAGAGTTTCCCCTACTTCTCAATAGCTTTGTTGTTGTGTGGATTGTTCGGGGCAGGTGGGGTGGTTTTCTGTTGGGTTTTGGTGATGGTTGGTTTTTTTTTTTTTGGTGTTTTTTATTTTTTTGCTGGTGGTTTTGTTTGTGGGGTTTTTTTTTTTTTTGGTGGGTTTTTTGTTTGTTTGTTTGTTTGGGGGGGTAAGGCTTCTTTGTGGGTCTGTTTGGGTATTGTTGGCTGTTTTTTTTCTTTTTCCCCCATTCCATAGAACCATAGAATGGTTTGAGTTGGAAGAGACCTTTAAAGATCATCTAGTACCAACCCCCTGCCATGGCAGAGACACCTTCCACTAGACCAGGTTGCTTCAAGCCCCATCCAGCCTGGCCTTGAACACTGCCGGGGATGGGGCAGCCACAGGTTCTCTGGGCAACCTGTGCCAGTGTCTCACCACCCTCACAGGGAAGATCCTCTTCCTAATGCCTAATCTGAATCTCTCTTCTGTCAGTTTAAAGCTATTCCCCCTTGTCCTGTCACTACATGCCCTTGTAAAAAGGCCCTCTACAGATTTCTTGTAGATCCCCTTTGGTTACTGGAAGGCTGCTCTAAGGTCTCCCCAGAGCCTTCTCTTCTCCAGGCTGTACAGTCCCAACTCTCTCAGCCTGTTTTCATAGGGGAGATGCTCCAGCCCTCTGATCATCTTTCCCTCCAACAGTTCCATGTCTCTCTTGTGTTGGAGGCCCCAGAGCTGAATGCAGTATTGCAGGTGGGGTCTTACAAGAGCAGAGTAGAGGGGCAGGATCACCTCCCTCGACCTGCTGGTCACGCTGCTTTTGATGCAGCCCAGAATACAGTTGGCTTGCTTGGCTGCAAGTACACACTGTTGGATCATGTTGAGCTTCGCATCAACCAACACCCCCAAATCCTCTTCCTTAGGGCTGCTCTCAGTCCAGTCTCTACCCAGCCTCTATATTTATGCTTTGTTTATTAAAGGCATGTGTGTTTTTTGACCTTATAAAGTATAAGGAGCTAAAATACTTGGAAGGGAGCACAGAAGGACGGAAAGAGCTATTACAGAAGCCTATTCGGAATCTCTTGCAAGTGACTGTATTCTCTACCCACTGTAAAATGCTGCTAGGTGTCTGAAATCTAACTTTTCTCCTGGTCATATTTTGCAGCTGCCGATAAAAGCAGTCTTCGTATGGTGGGTTTTTTCTTTTGCCTGTAATGGAGACTCTGTGTACAAGGAATGTAGTACTACCTAATTTTTACAATGCATGGCAAATGCACTTGTCAGCCATTTTTCCTAATAGAACAGAGGCAGCTGTTTCTTTATTGAAATATAATATGTTTCCTAATGTAATAGAGTGTGTAAATTCTGTTGCTATAAAACATTTCCTTCCATTGGTAGAAATTAAAGTGGAGAATAGGATACTTAACTGTAAAAATCATTTCAGCTTTCCACAGGTCATGAAAAATGATAGTGTAAGTAATCTAGCAGCTTAATGTGCTCTTGTACTGAGTATGCTTCATTGAGATTAATGTAGGTATGTAGAGGAGATAGAATTTGGGGTGAAGATCAGCTCCTTGGTGGGTGTAGCAGCTGGAATTACTATCTGGAGTGTTTGGTGACTGGCACTTAACTGCTTCTGATGACACCCCACCTCCAAGTCAGGCACATGAAACACTGCCTGAATCTTTTCTGCCCAAGTTTCTTATCTGTCTGTGGAATTGGGGAATTAAAATGCAGTATTCTTTTCTTGCTGTTAGTGGTGTTCTGAAGCTTGTTCTGTTTCTTGGCATGGCTGCATTTGTTCTTGTTTAGGCTCATTTATTTGTTTCTTCATCTGCTGCATACACTTACTTTCACAGGGGCTACTTTCACAGGGTCTTTTAGTAGAGAAAGTGAACTTTCATGCTTTTTTCATAAATGAAGGCAGGTTGTACATACTTCCTTTTGAAACAAGCAGTATCTGTGTATCTGTACCATAGCTCTGTATATTGTTTGGCTTTTTTTTTTTTTTTTTTTTTTTTTTTCCCTGGGTTTTTTTTTGGCCCCGGGGTGTTTTTAAGTTTTGTTGTTTTTTTTTTTTTTTTTTTTTTTTATCCCTGAGTCTTTATGTGGCTCGTGGTGATACTTAGAAAACAGGAGATCAGGAAGAAGGAAGGGCAGTCTGTTTGTTAATATTCGCAGGTGTTAGTCTGAGGTATCAACTCTGTTTGAAATGGATCCTTAAGTACAGTAGACGCTTTAGCCAGCAGCAGTGTTCATGGAGACATGAATGTGGCAATAATATAGTGAAAATGTTCTCAAAAGTCAGCTCTGTCTTGGCAACTGCTTCAGTTCTGGATTTATTTTGTAAGGCCTTTTGCTTAAAAAAAAGTGATGTTTTTAAGAGCTGACTTACAGCCAACTATTCTGTTTGTTTTGCAGTACTAGGTATCTACAGGTACTACACAGATTAAAATATTTTTCTGTAATCTTTAAGCACAAAACTTAAGATTTCTGTGTTTTCAAACATCGAATACAAACACTAGAATTAAACTAGTATTTTTAGTGCAGTGAAACTGAATAATATGATAAGCTTTCCTGAAACACTAGTTTCTGTTCTTAAATATGGATCAAACTGACATGACTCTTAAGAGCATCTGTCAACATACAGGTCTATTCTAAACAGTATTTAAATAGGCAGGAGTAGATTTGAGCATTTCTAGAAAGGGTGATATAGCTAAAATGTGGAGAGTTTTGGGTTTTTTGGTTGGTTTGTGGGTTTTTTTGGTTGGTTTGTGGATTTTTTTGGTTTGGTGGTTGTTTGTTTGTTTGTTTGGGTTTTTTTGTTTGGTTGGTTGGTTGGTTTTTTTTTTTTTTAAAGAAGCAGTGAACAACTCCAGAGACAAGTTCTGGTGTTTCTTACCCTTTTTACCTAAAATAATGAAGTCTGCTTCACCCTGTGAAAAGCACAAAGATGTTGTTAGGTTATGTAGAGAGAAAGTTATGTAGGAAGAAAGGCAAAGGCACAGATGGAACTAAATCTGGCCACTGCCATAAAAGATAATAAAAAGTGCTTTTGCTTCAGTCTTTAATAGTCACACCAGCCATCCTCAGGGTACTTGGTTTTCTGAGTTGGATGGCAGATGGGGAGCTGATTGAAGTTCCCATCATTTCAGGGAGAAATGGTTAGCACCCTCCTGCTCCACTTAGACGTACACAAGTCTATGGGGCGGATGGGTTACACCTAAGAGTGCTGAAAGAGCTGGCAGAGGAGCTTGCTAAGCCACTCTCCATCAGCAGTCCTGGTGTAGTGGGCAGGTCCTAGAGGATAGGAGGGTGGCCAATGTGATGCCTACCTACAAAAAGGGCAGGAAGGAGGACCCTGGAAACTAGAGGCCTGTCAGCCTGACCTCTGTGCCGGGGGCTGCTAATTGACGGCTGCTGAACATGAGCCAGCTTGTGCCAAGGCCAATGGCATCCTGGCCTGTATCAGCAATAGTGTGGCCAGCAGGGCCAGGGGAGTGATCATCCCCCTGTATTGGGCACTGGTGAGGCTGCATCTCAAATACTGTGTTCAGTTCTGGGCCCTTCAATGCAAGAGGGATATTAAGGTGCTGGAGCATGTCCAGAGAAGGGCAACAAAGCTGGTGAAGGGTCTGGAGAACAAGTCTTATGAGGAACGTCTGAGAGAACTGGGGTTGTTTAGTCTGGAGAAGAGAAGGCTCACGGGACCTTATTGCTCTCTACAACTACCTGAAAGGAGGTTGTAATGAGGTGGGGGTTGGTCTTCTGCCAAGTACCAAGTGATAGGACAAGAGGTAATGGCCTCAAGCTGCGCTAGGGGAGGTTTAGACTGGGTATTAGGAAAAGTTTATTCACAGAGAAGGTGCTTGGGTGTTGGAACAGGCTGCCCAGGGAACTGGCAGAATCACTATCCCTGGAAGTGTTCAAAAACCATGTATATGAGGCCCTCAGTGACATGGTTTAGTGGTGGTCTTGGTAGTTCTGGGGTAATGGTTGGACTTCATGATCTTAAAGTTCTTTTCTAGCCTAGTTGATTCTATGCTATTTTCAGGGCTAACAGAAAATGTCTGAAATGTCTATCATAAATATCATAGTTCTAATACTTGGAGAGGAGGGTTTTGTAACAAAAAAAAAAAAATAATTAAGTAGTTTGTCTATAACATCAATCCTTATCACTTATTCACAAGCAGAATGATTTCAGATGATATTGGGGGAAAAATTATCAATAAAAGCTCTTTAAACTGAGGCATTTGAAAAACTGACTTGATGTTAAAGAAAGATTCAGCTGTTTTTAGAATTTTCTAATCCTTGTGGCAGATGGTACTTCTGTTGAAAATTGCCAAGGACTATTCAAACTATAATGGTGTCCCAATTTAGAAATATAAAAACTTTTTCCAGAGCACATAGAGATGATCTGTAGTGAAGGAGTTGCTCAGCTTGACATATGACTTTGTGTCTTAATACCAAAGCGCAGAGATCTAGCCTACTGATTCAAAGTGGTTTCTACCTGAATTAGTGCAATCTGGAGATGAAGGTCATGCAGAACTGCTCATTTGTCTTGAGCGTTGAGTAATTGCAGAGAGGAAAATAGAGGTAGGATTATTTTATTTAAGCTGTTTGAAAGATGGAGCTCTGGAATAATTTACTTCCTGTAATAACTTGTTTGTGTGTGTTTGTTTTTCTGACATTTTCAGATTTAGGAGTTTTAAGAGACATTGTTTTAGAATTGTCCTTGACACATATATAGCTTGTCACTGTGTGGAATTGGTACTTGACCCCAGATGTACCGGAAAACAGTTAGAGATCTATTGGCTGATGTTGAAAGTATTGTAAGGATTGTAAAAGTGAGAACTTGTTTCCAAAAGGCTGGGCTAATGGCCTGTTTCAGATAGTGCTTCCAGTATCATTGCTTTCTCTGCTAACTACATTATCCAGCTAATGTTTAGGTTTGTGGGTTGGCTTGGGGTTTTTCTTATGAAGAAATATTTCTAATGGAAAGCATTAGGTTATCCACTTATTGAACACACCTTTGCAGGACAAATTTTGGAAAAACTACTGCTTCTGGTTTGGGATTAGTTTGCTTGTGACATGGTGGGTTGGGAGGAGAAGAGTACTTTTCTGTTTCCAGAGAGGAATGTTCTTGCTTCTGCAGAAGTTGCTAGCTTGGAAGTGTGTGTTCCAGTTTCTGGATTCTTGTGTGGATCATATTTGGCACTTTTTGTATTGCCACATGAGAAATTCTGTGCTTGCAGGTTAATTGGGATAATTCTTGTTCCTGCAGCTGTGGCTTTACAGCTCCTTAAGTTGCACTAGAAAGTTGGTTTTTTGTTTATAGTGTCAAATTATCTGTATGTTCAGAAATGGTTGATTCTGTTACAATGATTCTGTTTAAAAATGTTAGCTTAATATTCAGTAGTGGTCAAAAAGGGAACATAATGGTAGGATTTTCTAATTTTTAGGAAGGGAATTGAGAATAAAGCATATTTGAGAGGATATATTTGAGATTGTCGGTATGGTAATAGTCCATGGTGCTCCTTTATTTTGAATGGTGTCCAGCTCTGGTCCCCAACCTCAGAAAGAACATAGCAGAGCTGCAGAAAGGTTCCGAGAGTAGTAATATGATGAAAAGCATAGCATGGCTTTTGTAGCGAGGAGGAATAGGGCTTTTGAGTGTGGAAGAGTGAGGACCGAGGGAAAGACTGAGGAATGAAGTAAAGTCATGAGTGTTACAGAGAAGGTGAACCAGGGTCTGATTACTCACTGTCTCCTCTAATACAAGAAGGTGTTTCTGAAGTTAACAAATGGCAAGTTCAGAGCAGGCAGGCAAACAGGTTTTTCACACATGCATGTTTAAGTTGTGGAACATTTTGTGACTTGTGTGTTGCTGAAGCTAAAACCTTGCTTGGGGTTAAGGTGGGACTAGACAAATTGGTAAGGAAAAGTACATTGGAGTTGATACTTTAGAAAAGAAGCAAAAAAGCCAGTTAGTTCTTTCTGTCTCAGGAAGCTTCCAGGGTGCACCGTTTTTTATGACTGGGAGAATATTCTGCTGAAGTATCAGCATATATGCTGATACTTTATACACTGTGACATTCTGTTAGAGTTCTGTTAATTTCTTCCAGTTAGGGGCAGGTGTCTCTATGAAGAGAAAATCTTACTACTAGTGCTGGAGGCATGATTTTGGTCTAGTTGAATCCTTGGTTTGTCCTGGTGTGACTTCAGTTTTGATATTATCTGTTGAAGTGTATTGACTACTGAAACCACAAGAATAATAAGTGTTTCGGGCAAGGTACCACAGCATCTAGGTGGTGTAGTGTAGGATAGCTGTAGTGAAAGGATGAGCTACTTTCTGGCATTGTGATTTGGTGACCAGTAGGTAACAGAATCCTTTATTTTGGTACTATGTTAATACTATGGTTCTAGCTTATGTCCTAAGCAAAAGTAATATTATCTGTGCATGTTTTCTTTCTAGGTGACTGCTTGTGAAGCTGTGTCAGTCTTTAGAACTTGTGCCATTAAGACTATGAAAGCTGACTTGTGTGTTCATGAATGTCTGCAATTAGGCTGCAACTTCATGTCTGTTAAACTATGTTTTGAAAAAGAGGAGAAATCCCGGTTTATGCTCCCTGTTTGTCTTACTGAAGAACACTAAATCCTTGTAAATACTGTTTCTGTCTGCAGTTGTTACTTACGTCTTAGGGAGGAAAATGTGGGGTGGTGCTGATGAGTGGTTTTATTGTTACTTTAAAGATGAAAGCTTCTGCATCCTAGCAAAAATTAACCTTGCATGTTGACACTGACTGCATTTGTATTCCTAAAATTGAGCATCTCTGTGAGATGGCTTGGTATGTGCATTTGTGTTGACAGCTTTGGCTCGAATGCTTTGGAGCTGTGCTGTGACCCTTAGCTTTGTAATGGTGGCTTTCTGTTATTTGAGACTGACCAGTTCTGCCATCTCAAGGAATTCTAGTAGTCTGTAAATCATCATTTACAGCTTGTCCCAACAGTAATATGTGTAAATTAGTTCTAAGGGTCATTAGTAGTGTTTTCAGTTAACCAGAACAGGGTTTTTTTTTTATGCTGCTTTGATTTTTCTTGCAGACTTTTTGGTAATCTTACTGTCTTGTTCTTGACTAGCTAGCATTTAAATAAGATAACTTCTTAAAAATGGAATTTAAATAGCATATCCCTTCCTGTTCTGAAATGAAGTTTCATGTGAAGATGATGTCCTTTAGTGTGCTTACTACTTGTTTCCTTCCATATCTGGCCAAAGAATCCTCTTAACTACACCTTGCCAGGAATAAAGCTCTTCTCCCAGTATATCATACTTTCAAGCAGAACATTCAGCTCTTACGGTGTTTTGGAGGAGCTGGTATGGTTCCCTTTGTCAAGTTTTTGAGGTTTTTCTTCTTTTTTTTTTTTTTTTTTTTTTTTTTTTTAAATCCTGCAGCTGGTATTCATTCAAGGTAAAACTGCCATGCTTCTCTCCATTTTGCTGCTTTCTGGGAGTTCTAATGGATTTGAGATTGCCGTGTCCTGGTAGTTTGTTGCATCCCTCCTTTTTTTGAGGGCAGTGGATGTTGGCTGGCAAACCTGGAGAGAAGAGCCCCTTGGACAATAACCAGGAGATTCTTGTTTTAGAAAATCATCTCTGTAGTTTTTAGCTTTGTAATATAAGTAGATGAGAGTTTGTTCTTTGCTCATAAAAACAAGCTTGTTAAGTAGACTACTTTCAAAGCTGGCAATTGCTGCTGTATGGTTAGAGGTCTTGAGCCCTTTTTGAGGAGGAGCCTTCAAAGTGTATGTTCACATAAGGACCTTTTCCATTCGTTATTAAATTAGTGCTTAGTTTGGTAGAACAATAAGTTGTTACTGTTAAAACTAAACCTATATATTTTAAGAACTGCCAACAAACCTTTTGAATCAATGTTGAGTTAATATATTGAAATACCTTAGAATGTTGGAGTAGGTGAAAAACCCACATCTGTGGCTGGAGGACGTGGGAGGATTTGGTAAGAGCTTAGATCCTGGAAAAAAGAAAGAGGGTGGATTCAGAACAGAGGAATTTCTGAAGTAGTTAAGGAGTGGCCTTATTAACTTCAGTTAATCAAGGTTATGTGGTAAACAGATGCAGATTGATTAATAGTTCTTAATTGCATATGCAGCTGATAAATTGCTGGGTTGCATTTAGCATACTTGCCTCTTAAGACATCAGGCATCCTAAACTATATTAACATCTTATAAAAATGTATTTCACAGGTTAACTTGCTATAAAATCACTAACTTCAGAGGGATTTCATGGAAATACTGCAGTGTGAATTAAAATAATGAATTACAAGGATTGTTAAGTTTTTGTGGTAGATAATTTTGGAGGAAGGTGCTGGCAAAGTCCAAGCATAATAACACCATTGCCTTCATGTAATTGCTGTACTGTTCTAGCATATATAGAACTGCAGCTGACAGTTTGTGGTTTGTGTCTTTGCAGGCTTGGATGCACGAAGACACTTGTGTTTGTTCCATGGCTTTCATCAGTGTTAAAATAGGTGTTTGTCAGGTGTACTAAAATCTACACACTGTTTTGTCTCGTGTCCCCCCCCTTCCCTGCCCACTCCAATCTAAAACCACATAATCAAGATTTCATGTATGCTCAATAAGATTGACCTTGGGAAGAGCCCATAATTACATAATTATCCTGTCTGGATAACTAACGATCAAACTGGGAGGTTGGCAATCATCTAGAGCCTTGGCTGTGTTTCTCTAATCCTATTTTAGGCTATTTAGATTAAAAGTTTAGTGTGCTGGGAATGTTCTGTTGAGTTAATGAATGAAATACATAGAAGTTTTGTAAGGCTGGTAGCTTGATAATCTAGTAGGCAATATCTGAGAATTTGCATTTATAAAATGAAATCATGAAGTGGTGGAGGGCTTGGTTTACAAGAGTGCTTGAACATCATCTGCTTCTATCAGTTTAATTAATCTGATATTTGAATCAAGTATTCAGATGTCTGTGAAAATCACCCAGTTTTGATTTTGTATGTTCTATTTTTTTTTTTTATGTTTTCAATATTAGTATGATCACACTTACTACCCAGATCTTCAATTTTGTGTCAGGTTTCCCAGGATATTTGTTTCATTTTTTTATTTTTGTGTGTGGTGAGCTATGTTCAGTAGAAGCTTCATTTTCTGTTTGAATAGCACATAGAACTGCTAATCTGTAAGCTCAAACTGTGGTGAAACTAAGAGTTTGTGGCTTAGAAAGGCAAGACAATATGCTGGGGTCCCCAACACAAGAGGGATGTGGACTTGCTTGAGTCCAGAGGAGGCCACGGAGATGGTCAGAGGGCTGGAGCACCTCTCCTATTGAAGACAGGCTGAGGGAGTTCAGCTTCTTCAGCCTGGAGAAGAGAAGGCTCAGGGGAGACCTTATAGCAGCCTTTCAGTCCCTAAAGGAGCCTACAAAAAATCTGGAGAGGGACTTTGTACAAGGGCATGTAGTGATAGGGCAAAAGGGAATGGCTTTTGTCCTGGGTTCAGCTACAGCAGCCATTTTTTTTCTCCTTCTTAGTAGCTGGTACAGTGCAGCTGAGGACAGCTTTAAACTGAAAGAGGGGAAATTTAGACTAGATATTAGAAAGAAATTATTTACTGTGAGGGAAGCCAAGCGCTGGCACAGGTTGCCCAGAGAAGCTGTGGCTGCCCCATCCCTGGCAGTGTTAAAGGCCAGGTTGGACAGGGCTTGGAGCAACTTGGTCTCGTGGGAGGTGGTCCCTGCCCATGGCAGGGGGTTGTAACCAGATGATCTTTAAGGTCCCTTCCAACCCAAACCATTCTGTGATTTTATGAATAATTTAATGGTACTCCTTCCTGCCTTGGTAACTTTTCAGTTACCAGCTGGTCAGTCAGGACCAGTGGAAGCATAGCAGAAATTACTCATCTCATTCCAGTTTTTCTTCCTTGGACAACATATTTTTGTAGCCAAAAGGAATATAATAGATAAACTTACAGTTTCGAGAGTTGTGGAAGCTTTTATTTAGAAAGGAGTCAATGGTCATTTGGTCACACTGCACTTTGTGCGTGAGTTCTCAGTGTGTTATCTATTACTCCTGTCAAAACAAAATGCTGCTGAGTTGTACAGCTGTGTGTTGTATGGATTATTGCTTAATAAATAGGTTTTACATTTTAATGTCTAGTTTAAAAAAGGAACCCTTTAAATAATGATTTCAGTGCAATTGAATCACTAAAGCAAGAGTTTGGCGAATGGTAAGCATGGTTTTGTTTGCATGGAAATAGCTGTGAAATTTGCAGATATACAGGATTCTGGTTTAATCTGAGTGCTAGTATAGCACACTATAAATGTGGAGTTAAGTCAAAGGTTAATAGCTGTCTAATTGTTTTTTGTCTTTTATGGACTAGTTTGTTTTATCTAAAGATTACAATGTTGGTATACCTCTTAGTATTTTCAGACTCTAAAATGAATTAAAATTTTTCTCTTTTTTTTTTTGACAGTCAAGAATCCCCTCAGTGAAGAACTACAAAAAATAGAAGTAAGTAAAAGCACTTCATATTGAGATTTAGGTCTGTCAAATGATTGTCTACAAACAATAGATACCTGTTTCAAAGGATGCAGTTTCAGAATGTTTTGTATAAGATGAACACACTTCTTGTGACTGATGTTTTCACTTTTTATTTTTCATCTTGAGCACTGTAGCTAGGATTACAAAACTTGGCTCTGGCATGCTGGTTGCTTTATCTACTAAGAACATAATTTGTTTGAGAGCTATGAGGAAAATTGTGTTGGAAGTTTGAGATTAAATTTATCAGTTTTTCTCTTACTGTTACCATTTGGCTTCTTGACCTTGAAAGGACAGGTGATAAGAGATGGTTGACTTGAAAGTTGAGGATGTTTACTACCATAGAAGAGCAAGGGTTAGCCTCTTTCAGAAAATGAGTTCAAAAGTTTGTCTTTTGATTCTATTCTGGTACTTGTTCCTATATTCACTCTTCCAACTGGAATGTTGGAATAGCCATTTTGAGATGTCGTCATTGAAGGTATCTGTAGTATTCTTAGTTCTGCAGCATGTGTTTTGGTGGTTCTCTCCTCTGGCCTTTAGTCTTTCTGCCTGGTTTGTAAACCTTTTTGCTAGGCGTATATAAGCAAGTATTGCAAGATAATTGTGTGGGTGTCTTTTGTCTGGGATTGAGCTCTCCAAAAGTGAATAATTGCATATTTTAAGTAGGTAGCCTTGGCTAGTTTCCTGGGTAGAAAATGTTTCTGACTCTTCGGAACAAATTGAATTTTGTGGGGTAAATTCTAAGGGTTCTTTTAAAATGATTTTAGTAGTGCAGAGAGAATGTGTCTTGTGCACTGAACTTGACAGCTTGAGAACCTGCTTTGCATGTTACTTTCTTCTGTGTTTCTTATGTACTGTTCCATAGTGATCCTACTCCGTGCTTGGTTGTTAGTTAGCTGTGAAGGTTGTACTGGTCAGTTCCTTCCTTTGTGGTCTGACCACGAATTGACGAAAAAAAGAATTCGGTCACACAAATGATGCACGTGTCTGTCTCGGGGTAGCTCTTCGTGAAGTCATGGGTGTACCTACTGGCAATAAATGGAACTTCTGGAGTACAGCTGGCACTGGATGTGTGTGGCAGAGGACTGATTTTCCTCTTCTCCCATGCCCAGTATTTTCCAGCTAGGAAATGAGTTACTAAGTTTGGTTAGTTTCCTGGGGAGTACCAAATATATCAATTTAATCTTGATGATAGTTTTGTAGGAGCAGAATAGGGAGAGGTGATGCTTTTAATTGCTGATATCATTATGGGAATTAATTTGTCAAATGTTTAATCAATGAAAGATGTGTTTTGCTCTTTGGTAGCGGTTTTATTATTGGAAAAAATGGCAGCATTCAAACTGACAGACAGTGCAGGTGCATCAGGGAATTAAAATATATTTAGGTTTTTTCCATGTGACTATAACAGCAGATGTGCAAAGTAGAAAATCACTTTTCTTGCATATTTTCAGAATAAAGGCTCTAGTGTTATCTCAGCCATTTGTCTCTGCCCCAGGAGTCACAGCCAACTTAAAAACAAGCCAGTGTTTTAGAATGGCTGTAAATACTTAGTGTATGTAATTGCATGTTCCTCATCTTCATATTTTGAATAATTCCTTCTCATATAAAATGTTTCTGGATAAATTTAAAGGAAATTGCTCAGTATCTTGGTAAGTTTAACTCCTTCAGAAGTAACAATTACGACCTCTTGTATTGATGCTTGTTTTGGGAATTAGGCCTTTGTACACTAGTGGTGTATGCAGGAAGTATCAACAAGATTTGTGTAGTCCACAATTTCCTGTTTTTATTTTTTGGTGGTGGGTTTTTTGTTGTTGTTTTTTGTTTGTTTTAATTAAGTTACTGTAATTTGAAGGTGGACTGCAAAAATGTTACTTTGCTATAAATTTAATGGGGGAATATGGCCAGATGCTACTTCACTGTGGCTTGTAAGAAGTGTCACTGTACATTTATTAAGAATGAAATTGTTTTACATAGTAGCTATAAACAAAAACACCACCCCACAAATTTCACCAAGTTTCTTTTGGGTCATTGCATAGTTGTCTCAGTAGCATAAAAATAACCTTTTGAGCTGTCCGTTTTAACTATCGGATCCATCGAAGTCCAGCCTACAATCTAGTTTCAGTCAAGATCTGAAAAAACAATTAAAAATCTATTGCGTGAAACACTAAAGCCTTCCAACTGTATGTGTACAACCATTTTTTTTTTTTTTTTACTCATGGCCTATAAAGATTTTGGAGGTAAATGGAAGAAAATAAATCTTTACTAATGTTTGTTTTAATGCTAATGTGTTTTTCTAATTCTAGGAAGATGAAAGAAGTCTCATGATGAACAGCTTATATGTACTTCATGATAAATTGGCACAAGTAGCAGGTAACACTTTAAAAATATTGTGACTAGGAGTGTTATGGCAACAGCTATGAAGAAGTCTTTGCTCAGGTAGTGAGTTGCAACAACTGGTATGTGCTGAGGCCCTGATACCCATTTAGAGTCCCTTTTCGGGAGTCTAGAAATCCCATTTCTAGTTCACTTACACTGCCTTTTCACCAGTGTAGTGCCTTTTGTTGCAGTGTTTTTCAGTTAATAGGATAGGCTGTTTTAATGTTGTGATTCTGTGTGGGTTTTGATCTAATGTCTTAACACTTTATTAATCTGATTTCTATGTATTTCTTTTAAAGGCAGTTATTTCACTATGGTGGAAAACTTGTCTGAAACCCAAAATATTTTACAACAATCAGAAGATGGTTACTAATACGAGGAACAGTAGTGGTTAAACAAGATTGCCTTGTTACACAAAATAGTCCAACTGAACCATACTAATTATATAGTAATGGAAAGTGCCATGAATAGTAATGTGTCAGAGATGGTGTTTAGGATTACTATTAATTATTGTATACGCAAAGTAAAAAACAGTGCTTTTGCCTAGAGTCATAATGAACACAGCTTTAAACTGCGTATTTACTTATCACAATCAGGAAATGGTAAAGTTAAGACTTTATAACGTTGGCATTTGGCGAGTGTCAGTTACAGCAGAATCTGTTTCATGACTATTAAGCCATTTATTTATCTATCATCCTTGCTTATTTAATACGTAATGCGTTTAGGAGGCAGTGGTTCAGATTTCCTTGGGTTTTTTAAGCTTTACTGTTCTTTGTGCCAGCTATTTGTTTTGTAACAGCAAGTTCCACCAAGAAGACTTTTTTTCAGTATTATCAGGTGCTACAGATGTTTCTCAAACATGAAAATATGTGGAAGCAACTCTGTATCAGTTACAAGGCTGACAGCTTAAGTCAGGGCTATAGTAAATCTGTGAGAAATTTGAACCACTCTGTAATAACCTTTAAATTTCAAGAGTAATCTTCCTGCAGAAGCTTTTTGTTTTCAGAGCATTTACAATACCTGCAGTGAATAATAAAGGTGTTTGAACAAAGCTGATGAATTTCTTCTTGTTTATGTTACTCTTTAACCCAAAATAGTGAAAGAATGTTTAACCTGAGTGCATGCAAAATAATAATAGTCTTTGTTAGATCCTTTCACAGGTCGATTGCACCTTGATATATTTTTGTCAGTTTCAAACTATTTCATACTTAAGAGATGGTAGCAGATAATTCTGTGCAATAAATCACTGGGGCTATAAGATTTTTTTTTTCATATGGGCTAGCCAGTCTGAGGTGTGTAGGAGTGTCTTACCAGGCCCACAGCTGTACGCAGTAGAGCATTGACTTGTAGTAGTGCTTGGTTATGCTACTTCTCTCCCTCTTTTGAAAAGAAAAGCTAACAGCTTGCTGTTCCCTCTATGTGTATCTGGCCCTCCAGTGGCCATACAGTAAACAGTGTACTTGCCTGGATAAAAAGGTTTGGCACCTCATTTCCACACCTGTAAAGGACAGGGAGTTTACTTATGTGCATGTACACTTAAAAAAATTTTTGCCTATCTGCCTTATGAGAGGAATTGATATGCTCCAAGATGTCAGCATTCTTCCCTGGATCTCAAAGGTGCATTAATCTCTATTAGCCTGTTCCTGCCCAGGAGAATCTTCAGTACTTAGTTTCAGAAAAATATAGCTATCCTTTCTGGTTAGATGATCCCCCAAACTGAAGCTGTGTTGCAAGATAACCTGGTTGCTCAGCAGAGTAGCTTTCATACAGTCTGAAGAATGACTTAATTCATCTGTATTTAAACAGAAGTTGTCCTCAACGCCAAGTTTCTTAAGGTATCAGAGGAAGAAGTCTGCCGTCCGTTTTTGAATACCATTTGATGTAGATCTGGCAGAATATCTAGAAGCTGTTTAAAAGCAATAGAATAGATAAGGCTGCTATAGAGATGGAGGGTATGAAAGTGTTGATCTTGTACACAGTGCACCACTTCAAAAGAGAGAGAAGTAAAAGAATATAGTTTTACTAAAAGTAGTGCTTTTCAGATCTGTCGCATACTTGGAAAAGTTTCTCTCATTTCATACTTGGCTATGAATCATTTGTTCATGTTATAACTATTAATATTAAAAAGGCAGGCTGGAAACTTGCAATAGTCTGTTCTTTTAAGCTTTATTCAACATCTTGACTACCATCAAGATGGTCCTGTCAGAATTTGGTTTCTAGCCCTCTTTGTTTTATTAGAATTACATTTTTACTGAGCTAGCTTCTTGCCTTTTCAAATTCAATTGGAGAGCAATTGATAGGGCTTTCATTTTAGAAGGTAAACCACTGAAAGTTGTTTGAAGGAAGAAAGTTGAGCTAACAGTTTGCTAATTTTATTTGACTTAATATACTGTGTTCCAACTGTAGATGCCTATTCTGTACTGTGGTGCCCTTATGTGACGTAAAATGATTTAACTATCCTATATAAAAATAAATTGCCTTTAATGCATTGCTGTTCTCAGAATTACTAGTCTGCCAAACCTATGGTGAATAATGCCTGCCTCATAAGATACTGGAAGGGGAAGCAGTATCTACTTGTCCAGTTCTGAGCTGGTTTGTGTTCCTGTGTTCTTGGCTGATGGTTTAGCCTTTCTTCAAAGCAGCAACCTTTTATAGGCAGTATATATTTCAGTCCCTTACACTTCCTCCTAAACCAAAATATGTGCTTTATTTAAATTAGACTTCATGCAGGCATATATTAATTGATGTCTTGGTCTTTCATGGAGAGGCTTTAATAGGTCATATCCATTTTCAGTCAGGCTTGCAAAATGAATAAACCTAACCTCTATATCCATAAGAAGCAGCTACCCATGGGTATGACTACTTTCTTCTACATGAAGAATTTTTATTTAGTTAGATGTTTCTTTTGCTTGGCATTCTCCACAGAGGATGATCTGTCAGATTTACACGGGTTCCTTGTGAGCTGATGGCCAGCACAGGTCCTTGAGATGCACAAGTGAATTAGATTTCCATGTGTAGTAAGGCTTACTGATAAATCCATGGCTGGAAAAAAATCCTGGCAAAACACTTCGCTATTACTAATACTAATTTCAAGTGTCATCTGCTGTATGTCATTGCTGTCACAGGCTCTCTGTTCTGTCACTCTTCTTAATCTTTAGTTCTTCAGGTAACTGATATTATGCTGTTGCCAAGCAGTGATTTAAAGACTGTTTAGCAAGTTCTGTTTTTTTTCAGCATTATTAAACTTGTTGAATTTGCCTTTGGGACACCAGACAGTCTTACTTGCTCTCACAACACTTGTTCTGCTCCTGCTTTTCTTCACATACTCACTTTAGTGTCCTGCTGCAAGTAACCTGTAAGCATGAGACGTGCTAAACAAATGTTTTCTACGCTGTTTGCTTTTTGTATTGGTTAATAGTATTACATCAAGCTGTATGCTAGAGATCTGTGCTAAATCCATGTGTTCCTTAAGAACTAGCATTCCACTGGGTTTTGGTTCTGGTACCAAATGAGAGGATTATTTACATTGTAAAGCAAATATTTAAAAGTCTGAATATTTCTGTTAACTGTATCGGCTGCAGCTCATAAATTAAGCTAAATGTCCAAATAATTCAGTTACTCTAGTCTGCATGGAAAAGCATATCTGGCTTATTTTCTGTATTGAAAGCAATTGTGAGAACAGACTGAAATATTTCTTTAGAACTGAGCCTTTAGTTGCTTTTTGTTAGTATTTCTAGGAGAAGATCTTGACTTCTTAATGTGGCTTGCCCAAGTACACTAACATAAGCCAAAAATTAATTTTGTGGTCCTTGCTGGGATGTGTTACTTCTCACCTCCCTACAAAGGCAAGTAGAACGGTTTTCTGATTTTACTTAAAGTCATCTCTGCACGAGAAAAGTTTGAGCGCAAAGAGCCATGCTTTCTACAAGCCTGCAATAAGACATTTTGAAAGGGGTGTGTTTTTCACAAAGACAGACATATCTTGCAAGCAGACCTGTGTAAAATTTTTTTTGCCTCTGCTTCAGTTTTATTCCTGGATATAGGGCCTCAAATGGAACAGTTGGGAAACATTTTTGGCTCAGAGTATGGAAAGTCGGTTTCCAGGCCAAGTGGTTAATGATTGCACCAAAGTTATTCAAAGTAAGCCTTCATTTGCAGAACTATTAGCTAAAGCAGTGACTGAAATGGCATATAAGAATATCCTGCTGTTTGCAGTAAACCAGAAGGTTGTCTCACTTGTGAATTGCCTGACTTTCTGCAGGCTTTCAAATTCATGAGTTTCTCAGAAGAAAACTGTTAAGTGGTTCTCAGCAATAGATGGGTTGGAATGAGAAACTGCACCTCCAACTGCTTTTCATACAGGACTGAAACTGCGTAACTGTTGATTTTAACTTACTGGTTTAAAGAGTGGGAGGCAAGATGGAAGTGATTTTTATTCCCACCCCCTCCAACTCCCCCCAGCATTGCATGAGGGTAATTTGAACTTGGACGCTGTCAGAGCCTAGGCAGCAAAGGCATTTGTTGAATTTGTTCGGAGGGAATACAGTCTGAAGAAAGAGATTCAGAAGCAGGACTGCGAGGAAGCTGTCTGCTGGGTTTGAGGATGAGACCAGAAGCTGTGAAGTCAGTGTGTTGGCTGCATACTACATAAATGTAATTCCTGGAAGAAGGCAAATAAAATTAGAATTTAAAACTACTGAAGTAATCCAGTAGTGCCCCATCTCGGGGAGTTTTTGTACTTTTCTAAGAGGTAATAGTAATACTGTGTTCTCGAAAGATTGAACATCCAAACTGAATCCTGGAAGTTGTTTTTAAGAATCAGTTTTTCACAATCTGGCCTCCTGCTTGTGTGGTTTTTTTTGGTTTTATTTTCTGTTATGACCTCATCCTTTCTATTCTTTCTTATTTATTTCATAAATGGGCTTTCCAAACAAACAAAAGCCCCTAAGCAGAAGATCTCACCCCTCTGCTCTCACAAGCTGTTTTGTTTAGTGAAATGATGATTGACACCTTCTGTGTTAAAAGGAGCCAGGAAGACTTCAGGTCTTGCTGAACAAGAGGAGGAAAAAAAAAAAGCTTAAATGGATGAATACCTGTCAGACATGCTCATGTCATATGGCTGAATATCTGATGGAGGTTGTACATATGGGTTCTACAGAGAGATATTTCGTCTCCATTGCATTTATTCCATCAGTTCTAGATTTAAATCAGTATGTTTTCAGCAGAGACTATATGAGTATGATACGTAGTTAACGCAAGTCTGCTAATCTTGAAACATGAAATCGCTGATGATTACACATGTAAATTTATAGGTTGTAGAGTTTATGCTGCACAAAAAATGCCTGCCTAAATCACATACAAGAATAGCCCTTAACTCCAGTTCTGGTGCTGACTTCTGAATTTAGAGTGGGGTGGGGTTTTTTTTGTTTTTTTTGTGGTTTTTTTTTACAAAGGTAGTGTCAATTTTTACTAGTGGCCTCTAGTTTTGCCATTAGATAGACTGAGGCGCTTCAAAAGTCTAAAATGTTGCATTTTAATTAGCAAGTGAGACAACTTTTAAAGTAGTGTCTTTTCTGCTCAGTGCTTGATTGAAAATTCGGGCATGCACGCAGGCTTGGTTCCAGCAGCACTTCTAGGCCAAATAGCGTATGAGCACTCTTAAAAACAGTGCTCCTATTTCTCTATAACCCAGCAGTAAGAGAAAAGCATCCCTGTTATGATGTGCTTGCAAGGCCAAATTCACTTAAATGTGTTCAAGTGTATTGAACAAGCTTTGCTTTAGCAGTCTAAAAAAGACTTTCATAGAAACACTTATTTCTTTGGAGCTTCCTACTGTGAATGAGACATGAAGATGCTTCTCCATAACTTGCTAGTGTTTCCTGATTGCTCAGATTGCCTCAAGTGTACTTGTTTGTGTAGGGATTGCTTCATTTAAAGGGTATTCTAGTGTGGAGTAATTCTGATTTTAAATACTTTGAGTATAAGCAAAGGTTTTTATTTTGTATATGTATGAGTATCTTAAACTTTCCTAGCCTTGCTATGGCTTTGTGAATAATACATTTGGCACAGATTTGGGAAGGTAGGGCAGGCATAACCCTAGGTCAATGAAAGACTGGATTTGTTGTTTCCTGTTTTATTGCCACAGTAAAATCATAGTTACAGATTGTCACTGCATATTTTTTGCATGAATCGGGTACCTTCAGTTCAGCAAAGAAAATCGGGAAGATGGTACATGGCTGTGAGGACTGACTGTGCATTTAATACTTTATTTCCTGACTACTTCTGCATACTTTCCAAAAGAATTAGGAGGATGGTAAAAGCATCAGTTTTGGGCCATATTGGGATTTTGTGCATGTTCAGGAAGGTGATGAGTTCTTGGTAACTTGGACCAATCTAAAATGTAGTAACTTCATAGTGACTGAAATGCTACTATGGGTGTGTTTCAACTGGGACTAACTTGGTCTATATAAAAGATAATAAATGTTTCAGAGTAAATGAAAATTATCTGGAAGAAGTTGAGTCAGGGTACAGCAACTGTTTTATGGTAACATCCTTTTGATAGTTCTTCATACTACCTTTTGTTCTACTTTGCGTGTAAATACTAAATTACACTTTCTGAGTAGTACATGATGTTGTATTGATGTGATTTGTGCATATTATTAGGTGTAGCAATCTCCACATTTTTTAACTTCTGAAGGAGAAATTTGTCCAGAGATTTTTCCGTATTTTTAGTGGAACTTACAGGAATTATTGAGCTACTGCTGCTTGTCTAGATTGTTAACTGTAAGCTTGTGTTTAGGTGATGTTATTTCATGTATTGCAGTAGTAAGTAGATGAAAGTGAACAAAAATTTCTTTTTACCAGGGGAACATGAATGTGGCAGCTCTATTCAAAGAAATCTTACCGTCCAGGAGGCAGCTGCATATTTAAAAGTAAGCAAATGAGGTATTTTTTTCATTGGTTGCATGTAAGAATTGTGTAAGTTTTTCAATTTTTAAGGCCTGGCTTCATATCTAATGTAGTGACTAAAATTTTACTTAGTATTGCATGTTATTTGGAAATGTTTGGAATTGATGTCTTTAATGCTTGCAGCTTTTATTTGGGGATGTAGCAAGGTTTTGGGGGACAGGAAAGGTGAAAGAAATTCTTAATTGCAGTGAAAGTGTAGACAGTAGTGCTTCACTCGTGTGCAGTTTTTTTCCCTTTAGTTAAACACCAGAGCATAATTTGGATTGATGGAGATTGTTGACCAACATGAAAATAACAGATTTATGAAATTCAAATCTCTAGAAGCTTATTTAGAAATCAGTATGCTATGTTTTGCCATTTAGTAGAAAAGGATACTGTCTTCCTTTCTGTGGGAGAAGTGGGTGCATTGATCTATGCAGTGGGTGTGATAGGCAGCAGTTGTATGGAGACACCATTCATTGATGCTTTAAATAGAAATGGTCAAAAAAAGGCCTTTTTGTTAATTTGATAGGTGTGCAGTATTATGAAATCCCACTGTCTGGTGTCATTCCCTTGCCTCACTCCCCAAATAAAACATGACTCTTGCCTTGTCATGACAGCTGTAGGGTTTATTTTAACCCACATTGGTGTACCCTTCAGTGGAAAACTACTTGAAGCTTTTAAAAGGCTGAGAGTGCAAGATCTCTTTGATTGCATTGGGGCGGGGGGGACACACAGAATAAGTTGATGTGACTTTTAATGTAAAAATATGTAATTTTTACATTTTGGCAAATGTTTACATAGCAGACAAAAAAGGGGCAATGTTTAGAACTTCCTGAAGCAGCTGTTAACACTGGTTTAGGGTTTGGCAATGATACTTGGTATCTGTTGAAACCAGTGCATCCTGAGGATACACTGGAAGATACTAAGTTGATGCCAGATAACTAATGGTCTATCAGATACCTATCTGTTGTGCTGAAAGCATGACAGTTGTTGTAACAACTGTTTTAGCTCTGATAAGCTCAAATTTCACATGAAAATTTGTCAGGATGTATGAAATCTCATTATGGGGCTATAAATACAACTCCTTTGCAGAGTTTGTGTTTGGTGGCAAAACTTTTGATTTTGAGAGTAAAATAGTAAACAGTTACTCATTTTTAAGTGCTTATTTAATTCTAGGGCAGTTACACTATGTGAGATTCAAAGGGAAAATGCAGATAAAACTTTCTGGAGAGTATAATTCCAAGTACAATAGTAACTTCAATTTTTGCTTTTCCTTTTCTGCAAAAGAGCATGTAAGGCAAACTATGGAGACAGCTGTAGTTCAGCAGCAAATGTTCTCCAACAATAGCTGACGCCTACTAATTTAAAAAGTAGTCCATTTCTATATAGTGATATCAGTTCTTGAGCTACAAAACACTGGACTATTTGCAAAGTAGCAGTTGAATTTTATTTTCCTCAAGCTTCTTAAACAAGCAAAAAGACCTGAACTGCTTTTACAGGACCCATTTTCAGCTGGATTTATATCCAGTCTGAGTTTTACTGGTGAAGTAGACTTTCAGTGAGCACCGCCTAGTGGCTGATTATTTTTTTCTTCCTGCAGGTTAGAATTGTTAATAAATCGTGAATATGGGTTGAATTTTGAAACAGTCTTTAATTTGAGGAATGCTAGTAAGTCTGGTAACTGCTCATACTGTTAGGTAGATTCAATCTGTGTGGTGAACACTTACACAAAGTCTGAAGAATCAAGTACAAAACCACATAGTTTTGGCTACTAATCTGTGTAGTGTCTGAATTTTATTGTGGCATGATAACTATCTGGTTGGTTATTAAATTACTCATACTTGTCTTCTGACAGAATTTAGATCCAGAATATGAAAGTGTACTTAACACAGCATTACAATGGATCTTGAATAGTGGGGAAGATGTTGGCATAAAGTAAGTGGTCTTTGTTTCTGAACTTAATTTCTTCTTAACTTAATACTGAATGTATCCTTTTTCATAAATACTGTATATTTTTTGACTAGGTGTCTCAGCAGTGACCCTAATGAGAGGGATGTCACTAACGTGACAGATGTGAAGTATTTGGAATCCACTAGTCCAAAGATGTCTTTCAGGTGTCGTTTTCGACGTGCATTTGTTAATGTAACTCACAGATTGTCCATATTGCTTTTGGGTAAGTTAATAAATATTTTTTTTTTTTGTTCTGTTACAACTTGTGTTCATGTAAGTACATGGGGAAAAGTAAACAGCATGTTTAAAGAAAGTCTTTATTCAGCCATAAAACTCAGAGTTCCTATCAGTACCTTGGCTGCAGTGCAGTTTGTGCTTCTGTTGTACTACTTTATTTTCACATCGGTTGCTATCATCTGCTGCTGTTGTCAGCTGAATATATTCATGCTTTTGGAACTCTTTTCCCTGCCAAAGCAATACCTTGTGAGTTTCAAAAGCTCCAGGTTGAACTGATCTGAAAAAATGCTCAGTAAAAAGACACGATAGCCTTAATTTTGAGGATATTTCAACGTTGTTCAAGGAATTTTAGAAACAACTACATGAAAGATGATTTTTCCTAGTGTTAGGAAAAGTTGGATACCCAACATGATTGTCACCAAAACTTCTTGTGTCTAAAACTATGTTGTAAAAATGTATCTACTCCTTCAGTAAGACTGACTAATTTAGATTTTGATAGTTAAGTTTCAAATTCTTTCAAGTTTATTTAATTCTTAACCATACTGAAAACTATGCAGCATAAAAATATGATACAGCTGAGTTCAGACACTTCACTCCTTTCCATGTGGCTGGTTAGAAATATTGAAGATGCAGAGTTCATCTCATATACCTGTCAAATATCTTAATAAATTGTTTATCCCAGTATCTTAACAATCTCATGCTTGTGAGCAGAAGACTTGAAACCTCCTTCGCTAGCCTTTTGATGAACCAAAACAATCAGAGGCAAACTGTCCCAGATTGCCATCTTTCTGGTAATAGTCAGTATGAGGGTTGAACAGGGATATGGAGATGAAACTGTATGCAAGTTAACCCCTGGTCTCATCAGTCATGCTGAGCAATTGCTGCCTGTCTCAACTTTCTGAATCTGTAATTGAGGTTAATTTGAAGCACCTGTTAAAAAATAAAGCATAGCATAAAAGTTAAATGTATTGTCATTAGCACCCATGTTGGCCTGAAATGGTGTCCCTCAGTCTCTTTGATATACCGGTTAACATTGCCTTGTGATCACTGGTATGCAAAACAAACTGCATAGCTGTAATTTGTGTACGTGTGTGTTGGGGTTTTTTTTTTATTTTTAAGAGATCCTGAGTGTAGTGTAGACTGTTAAATGAAGAATGTTCTAGTACTGTTTGAAGAGTATTATATATCTTAATGCAGGTGTAGCAATGGTCTGGGGAGTCTTGCACTACATGAAATACCGTTGGGCAAAAGAAGAAGAAGAAACGAGGCAGATGTATGATATGGTGGTAAAAATCATAGGTATGGCTTCTTAAGTCACATCTTACGTATCTGTATCAGCTCTCTATAAACTTTCAAAGTACTGCCATTAACTCCGTTACATTTTCTTCCTGTTTAGTTGTTGCTTATCATGCCGTTAGATTTCTTGCTCAAATGTGTAGTTCATGTTTTAGTTTCTCTTCTTTTCTTTTTTTAATCATCCTTTAAATCTAATAAAATCTTTTGGTATAAAAATTGTAATTTGTGCTTTAATTTGGCTATAATAAACTCCTATTGACTTGGTAGTATTTTATCTTACCATTAAAACCAAGTAAAAATGCCGTAATGGTTGACTAGAAGTATGGTGATATGTTGCTTTTTTAAATCTGTCTTTCAGCTGTCTTTTGGCTAAAATATCCAGTCCTAAAACGTGTGTTATCTCTCAATTAATCCTTAATGGCTTTTCAGAGAAAAAGCAGCTTTTTAATTAGTTACTTTAAGCAGGAATTACTTTTTAAAATAGACTGCATAATTGAGTTCTGAAATCCTGCCTTTCTACTTGAAGCTGTAATATTTGCAGTAGTTTGTGTCTGTAGGGTTTTCTTTTTGTTTTGGGCTGCTTGTTACTTAAATTGTCTTATTACTGTGTTATTAAATTGTCTTACTACTTTCACCTGTGGCAATCATAAATACAGAGATGGTAGACAAATTGGAGCTGTTTTCCTATTTGTACAATTTTTGTACCTTTTTTTTGAGAGTGGAAGGAAGGCACTTTATTTTCAAAGATGGCTGTCTTTGCTAACAGGTAAAAGTACCAGTTGAGTAACTGCAAGAACTCTTTTTCCTTTATTCCAAAGTTATTTGGGGTACTTGGAGGCACTGTGGGTGGTTAGTTTTCTTGATTTGCTTTCACATGGCTAGGAGGAAAAAAGGCTTCAGAATGCCCAAAACAACTACTGAAATTGGGAGGGTCTTCAGAGTAGCTGTTCTTTGCCAGAATTGATATTTTTTTCTTAATATTAGCATGGACTACATAGTTACCAGTTTTTCTTATGGTATCCTCAGATGTTCTAAGAAGTCACAGCGAGGCATGTTCTGAAAATAAAGACTTGCAGCCTTATATGCCTATTTTACACGTGCATGATTCTCTAATACCGCCTCAGGACAGGTATGTTCTCACTAGAAGTACTGAATTTCTCTTCTTCGTAATAGAGAAAAAACAGTAGAAATAAATTGGTTAATTTCAGTAGGTTGCATACTGTAACATTCTGGAGATTCTTATTGACACGAGTATGTGTGGGGAAAACATTGGATTTCTCTTACATGCTCGATGTCCACTATGCAGATTTTTATAATTCTAATTTTGTAATTCTCGCTTTGATTTTTAAGGAGGAAAATGAGGAAAGTCTGGAATAGAGCAGTTGACTTTCTTGCAGCAAACGAATCTAGAGTTCGCACAGAGACAAGAAGAATAGGTGGCGCTGAGTTCTTGGTTTGGAAATGGATGCAACCTTCTGCAGCTTGTGACAAAATCTTAGTTATACCATCGAAAGTGTGGCAAGGCCAAGGTATTGAAGTTTAGCTATATTTTGCAAATATAATTGTAATTTCTGAATCTAACTGGTATTTTGTTGCTTGAACATGAAAGACTTTTGTTCTCACACTTTTAAGTACTGTGAACTGTCAGTGCTATTTCTCTATTATCATCTTGTCCAGTAGACTGTACATTCAGCGTCTGCCTTGTTTTCAAGCAAAATCAGCTTTTCTGTTACAGCTACTGGAGAAATACAGCAGAAGGCATGTAGCCAAAGGGAGCTGCTTGTTCCTCTTAATGAATTACAAAAAAAAAAAAAATACTCTTTAGTTGGTCAAATTCTGTCATGGCTTACACTCACTGGAAGTAATGTTATTGGTTGTATCTGACAGCAGGTAAATTGCAGCTTGTAGACTTGAGTTTCCTACTGTTACCATTGAGGTACCAAAAGACAGAGTTTGGAGGAAGAGATGTTTGTTTATTTGAAAAGGGAAACTGCTGGGACAGATGACTCCTCAGTCAGCAGAATGTGGATTTTTAGCATCTCCTGGTAGTGCTTCCTTTCTCTCAGAAATGGTTTTCTATACTGTGTTTTGTATTTGAAGCTCTGTGGTACAGCAAAGCATTTTCTTTAATGGAAGAGGCTGTTGTCATACATAGATTTTTGCAGTGGATGGAGCCAAGTGGCAAGAACCCAGTGGGTTTGCAGGTGTCGTCTTCAGTGGCCATCTCATTCAGTGGGGTTTTTTGGGTGGTTTTTTGTTTTTTTTTTTTTTTTTGTCAATGAAAAATTGAACCTATAAAACTTCTGGGTTGCAATAAAAAAAGAACAGTCATGTCTATCGGTGTCTTGAGTGTGAAGGTAAATGCTTAATTACCAGTTGTTTAAATGTGGCTCTTTCAAAGGGTCAGTCTTGCCTTATGTTCTTTTATAGTGCTGTATTATCTCTCCAGTAGGACTGAAATAAATGCTGTGCAGAATCCTAGTATGTAAACTCATTGGCTTATTTTGATAGTGAGGTGGGAGAGAGTGTTTGCTTCTCCAGTTTAGTTCAGCTTTAAATTGGATGTTATCAAGGTTGTACCATATGTTATTTCTGTGGCATTGAATGAGATGCTGAAACTAGCCTAGTTAAAACACAAATAGATTTTCTGCCCTTCTTAGTCCTACTTAAACAAAATAAAAATTGCCACTGGCAAGTAATTGCACTCTCATCTATGTTCTTCTGGAGTATTCTAATTTTGGTCTTAGTTCTTAGTGCAAGTAGTAAAAGGCTCCCTTCTTTTGCTTTTTATTGGTATGCATTTTTATTTGTAAGAAACAATGCTTTTATTTTTCTGTAAAAGAGGGTACAGTTTAAGGTAGCTCCTTCCAGTGTGATTATTTCCTTTCCAAAGACAAGACAGAAAGAGCTGCTTTGTGGCCTGGAACACTTATGCTGTAGCAAGCTTGATCACCTGAGTAAAAGTACTGCTAATGTTTTCGTTTTGTCCCAGGCCACTTGCATGTTTTGTGAGTTCTATGTATGTTTTCAGCCCTTGGGTCTTTCTGCTTTTCTGTAAGTTTAAAGTAAAACTGAACATTATGTCTGTCAACTTGAAAAGTCAAATATTTTGAGTTATTTGCAAATACTTGGCGTGTTATATGATGAGGGTCTTAGTGACCCATTTCTTGCTTGTCTGTGCAAAATGTTATGTTGCGTATCATTATATACTTCTCAAAGTTACACTACTGGTTTTAGCATTACGTTGCTCATTTTAAATCATTCATTGGAAATGAAGGCTCCTTTTTAAAATACCTTGTGAATAATACTGTAGGCTTGAGGTTCTGCCGTCATTGTCTTGCAGTGATAGTAACGTGGCATTGTGCTGTGACAACTGTGTTACATGATTGTAGTTTCTGAAAATTTTAGTAAGATGTGAGTTGCAACTTTATTACAAAAGTTGCAGAGCTTTTTGTTTCTAAGACATTCTCCATTAGGGATGTGCAAGGGCTTCAGGTACAGTGCAGAAGTGGTGGGTTTCAACAGCTGCCTCTCTTCCAGCTCTGTAGTACTGTCATGATAGACTTTCAAATGCTTAAATTGAACATAGCTTCTACAAGCTAGGTATGTTATAAAGCTGAGTCTTCTATGAAGTTTATTGTTCAATACAGGCTGTGAAACATGACACTCCAGTTCTGGAATTTCTCATTTACTGCTCATTTGCTCCTAGTTTTTCTTGTCCTGTTTGATTGCAGTATAAATCACTCCATAACATTCTGTCCTTCTGTTAGAAGTCAGACTGGATTTTCCTTGGTTTGGAAGACTTTTCAGTGTGTGATAGCTCAGGTGATGCTTGGCTACGTGTTTTGCTCTCGGCGAAACAGTGGTTTCCAAAACTTCCTAGAAAGACAGCTCCTGTAGTAGCTACTATTAGGTACCATCTGAATTTGAGCACCTGATACCTACTGTAGATTATTCTGAATGTGGACAGAATAATGTACCTCTTAGCTGTGGCTTTTAGCTGTATGTTGCCTAGAGTATGTACTTAAGACTAAGCTTTCTGTTGAATAGGATATATTAAGATCTCTCCTATTTCAGTTCTTTTAATAGCAACTTCCCTAGCTTTCTTGTTATGTTTGTAGTTCAGCAAATATCTTTGAAGAACTGAAATTGCATACTTTAGCTCTAATAGAGGGACGCAGAAATAGGGGCAGCTGAAATGACAGGTCATGTGGGTTCTTTACATCTCGGTAGTCAGCAGGCAAAGGCAATTTTCACATGCACAGGGTCTTTCTACTTTGTGTTCCTTGTTTTCATATGACAGAAGTAGTTCCACTGTTTAAGTCTTACACTTTTTCCACAGCTGTTTGTTTCCTGATGTTAGGAATTTTGTATGTATGTGCCACTTCCTTCATTGTTTTGAAGTATAAATCAGTGTTCACGTTCTTCAGGTTTGATGTTTGAATATAGAACTTCATAAATCTAAATACTCTTCAAGACTGCTAGGGCCTGAACAAACTCAGTACATGTAAAATCAGACTGAATTCTTGGGTTTGAATCTTGTGAATAAATTTCAAGGTCACAATTTTTTTAACCTGAGATCTGGTAGTGCAATACAATTGAGGAAGAAAGCCTTCTTGACCTGTCTGTGTGTATTAGGATATTGGTAGATGATAGCATGCATTTTAAGTATAAGACCCACAGCATACGTGAAGATGTAGGCTCTGCTGTCTGTTAACATCTAGAGTTTGGGCATCACTGTGGAATTTTGTCCAGTATTTCAGGAGGGATCCTGTGTTTTGACAGATGGTTTGGGATTTGGTTTTTTTTCTAACTGGGTCAGAATAAAGTCTGGTGCACTTCCTTTGAAATGCTACCTACTGGATACAGTATGTGTACCTGTCAATAACAAAGAAGGATGATGGACAAATGTGACTGTTTTGAAGCAGCTGACAGGATAATTGTCAATCGAAAAACAGTCTTTATCATGCTAAAATGTAATTTAATTAAATCAATGGAAGAGAAAACAAATGTTCAGTTCGCTTTTGAAAGAACAGATACTACTGTCCTATCATGCCTCTGATAACTGGAGCACTAAAGAAAAATAGATAGGCAGAACTCCAACATAGTTAAGTTAACAGCAATAGCTGAAGTTCCTTGACAGCTCTGGAGATGAGATAAAGAGGTTCTCTGAAGTACCACATCTAGGGTGATATTTCATCCTGCAGCATGGAAGATAACTGTTACCTTGTGTGAATGACACCCTTCCTCTCTGGCTTGTAGGAATATAATCCTTTCTCCATGGGGATGCGGGGGGGGAAGGGAAAAAGGAGGCAAACCCAAAACAATAATAATAAAAAAAAAAAAATCCCAACCCACAGAAAAAGCCCCAAACAAACAAGAAACAAAAACAAAAACCCCACAAACAAAAAAATACCACACAAAAAAGCCCCCAAGAACCTAAACCAACTCTGTTTAACTATTACAAGAAAATTCTGGATTTTCTGGGGGTTGTAAAATGCTGTATCCATCCCATGCGGGTCTTCTACAACTGAATTTAACTGTATTAAAGCCCAGGTCAACTACACTCTTCTCTCAACATCTAGTAGTGTTTTTATTTCAGTATATTTCCTGTTTACTGAAGAACCTGCTCTTGTGTGAAAATGCATAACTGCAACATTTTCAACTAAATGTTTTATCTGTTTGCTCTTGGCTTTGATAAGAGGAGTTAGTACGTAATAAAGTACAGTGATTTGTGGCTTAATATGAATAAATCTGTTCTTGAGAAATTTGGTTACCTACATTTGACGCAAGTCTTCAACCATTTCTGGTGCATCAGATCCACATCTAAAGATCTTTTGGGCTGTCTAATAACCCGTTTTGGTGATACTCAGGAATCCCTTTAGCAGTAATAGAGTAGTAATTCAAGATGTGTAGAAAGCTACACTACAATTTCTTAGCTGTTCATTTTGAAGTCTGTGCAAGAGCCATTTCTATCACAGACATATTCTAGTCACAGTGATAAAGAGCTTGAAAGCACATGCTTTTAAGCTGCTGCTCTTCTTTGAATCTGGAACGATAGAGTCATCTCCAGTTTAAGATAATAAAGTAAAGGACATTATGATTTAAATACAGAGTGACTTCCTTTTCTCGAATGTGCTCGCTAGTCCCCAAGGTGCGTTTATGAAAGTCCTAAAAATTTTCCTGTTGGTGACTTGTTGCAAATTCATGCTACTGCTTTCCTGTTTCATCTCCACCTTTTTACCCTCATCTTGGAAGTCTTGCTCTTGAGACCTGTTTAAGAAAAGAAATGGCTGGTAAGGTGCTTAGTTCATTATGGTGTAGCTTAGACGGTTGTCCCACAAGAGCATCTGCTTATGCCCTTATTGTGAGGAGAATATTTTGTATGCTCCACACCAGTATAATTTTTCAAATAATCAGTATTGAAATCTGAATAGGTTTGTCTCTTAAACTTGCTTTTTTTGGGGGAGTGGGAGAGTGGTTACAGATGTGCAATGAAGCTGAAGAGATACCTGTTAATTATGGTATTTTGAATTTTGCTGTGTAGGTACAGCATTACTTTTAACTTGTCTGTTTCTTCCTTAGCCTCCACTTGTGGTCCCAGTTCTGGTATACATTTTAATGCTTATTCGTGTGCTAGCATTAGTTTTGTGCCTTACTGATTTCTGTGGCCATTTTTTTTCCTCCATACATAGAAAGCTCCATCCGAGTTGCAAAACTTTCTCGTAATTTACCCTGACTTTGAAACATTTTTGAGAAAAAGCAGAATTAATCTTTATTTTTGTATGCTGGACTGCCCTGGGCACACTTGCTCTACTAGTATAATGTTCCATTAAGTTGGTAGTGGATTAGTTTTGTGCTGGTGGTATGCTCTGGCTGAAGTCATCTCTGCAAGCACCTGAGATCTTTATAAACAGGACACTAAGGTTATTAGAAATTGGATCAGGCAAAGCTCAGTGATGTAGCTGGAATTCATAAACAGCTTGCAGAATGTTGATCCTCTGGGCCTAAAGTCTCTGCAAGTAACCTCCCCATTCTTTCTATCCTTGGGTTAAAACCATGTGCTGAATAAACCTAGCTATTAACAATCAGCACATAATTTCCTCAAGCCCACACCTTTTCAGGTCCAGGTCCATGACTAGGCTATCCCAGATCACCTTCTCCAGCATGGTGTGGTGTCCCAGCATACAATATGCTGGTGACATTTCACCTCCCTTGATCTGCTGGAGTCAACCTACATGAGTAAGGTAAGTCCATTTATTTTTCAATGTTGCTTAGTTCTGTAAAGTTTTTATTGTATACCCTATGTATAAATTTTAACCAAGGGCAAAAAACTTTACAAAACCATGTGCTATTGAAAAAGGACTTAAACTATAGGGAGGTCAGAGGTAAATGCAGTGTCACCAGCATATTTAGAAAGCTATTCATTCCCAGTGAAAACCAGGTAGTTGTTACAGGTATTGGTGACTTGGACTCTGTGTATATTCTAATAAGCTCCCCAAATAACTAAAAATGTTCTTATGGTAGGTTCCATATTAGATTTGGAGGTCACCTTTTCTAATTTCTAGTTGGTAAATTGTATTTTTAATTTTTTTCCCTTGGATATTTACATAAGGAGTGAGTTTGTCTATGCCACATCTGCAGGCAATGAATTGTCTCTTGGTTAGTGTTTGTCTATGACATGCTGGGTCTTCCACATGACTGAATTTCTTGTACATGACACATGTTTTGTTCTGGTGACATACAGAAGAGTGTTCACGTATTTTGAACATGCTTGCAAGATTTTATGTTAAAAGGTCAGCAGTAAGGAGGACAGACTTGTAGTGGCATCTGTCCAAAAGTGAGACTTCTAACACTTGTAGTGTAACATCTTGAATGTCAAACTTTTCCAATGTAGGGATTGCAAAGGAGAAGCATTCGCATCATTTTGGAACATCATTTTTCTTGTTGAGGTTTTTAATCTTATGTTTAAACTCCTGAGTCTATTCATCTCAAGTCTTCAAAGGAAGACTTCCTTCAAGCCTTGGAAGTTGTTTTACTAGGTTATCCCTTTCCACTTCTGTTGCTGCTTTGTTGGCCCTTCTCAAAGCATGCAACTACCTTATCTGTATCTGAAGAGCTCCTTTATTCGTCGTCTTGTGGTGCAGGCTGTTGCAACTCCTACAAGTAGAAGACTTCAGAGAAATTAGTTTTAGAACTTCAGAATGTATTTCATAGGATTGTGCAACTTCGAAAGCATTACTGTTGTTTGTAACTTCCATTTTTCTTCTTACATCTGTTCTATCCTCTGTATTTCATTTCAGATTTCTGCAAGCTTTTGATCATGGGTGTAGAGCATTTAGGGTTACAAAACCTCCATCCTTGTAGAGCGTTCTTTGACAGCTATTACTGCAATACAGATGCAATACAAGATCCACCTAAGTGTCACCCTATTTCTTAGTCAGATGGGCAGTAAATTGCCCCAGACATGGAAGAAATGAAAATTCTTCAGGCAGTTAAAACTGAATGGTTAACCTGTAGCTCTAAAAGTTTGCTCCAGATGTTAAGACTACCTGTATTTTCATGGAGATGTAATGCAAATACTTTCTCTTCAACTATATGGTATTTTTTTTTAAATATCCTGAGTTTCTTCCACGTACTGTGGCCTGGACGTAAGAGAGTGCATTATCGTTTTAAATGTAGAAGTTGTAAATCCAAAAAGGTCAGTTATGTATGGTACCTTTTCTTCAGCACGGCAGAAGACTGGGAAACTTAATTTGCTTGAAGCTTTTTCATACATGAAGGCAAGTATTCTTTTGAGCAAAACCCCAAAGGTATTAATGTCTACAGCTGACACGTGTTAACTAGATGGTATTATGACTGTCAATAAATGCTATTAAATTTGTTTTTCTTTGTAGCATTTCATCTAGATAGAAGAAATTCACCACCAAACAGCTTGACACCATGTCTAAAGATTCGCAATATGTTTGATCCAGTTATGTAAGTAAATCCAATTATCTATTTGTATTTCTGTATTCATTTTGAAGGGTTTGTGTCTATTCTGAGAGGGGTTTGGAAGAAGCAAGTAAACATATGCTAAAAGCAGCAAATAGGTTGTAAAAAAAAAAACCAACAAAAACAACCAAAAACAAAACAAACCCAAACAAATCTTCCTCCTAATATCTATGAAGTGTCTTTCATCTTTTCATCCTTCTTTGTCTTTCTTTGTGTCTTTGGATTACTTCTTGAAGTCTGGCATTTAGTCAAACCGCTTGGAGCAACAACTGATCTTTCTCCATTAGTTAACTTTGTAAATGTTCAGTTATACCATCTGACAGGGGAAATGCATGTGGCCTCACAACAGACTATAAGTTTCTGAAGTATCACTAAGTATTCTGGAGTATTTGGACTGTCAGATGAGCTTACAAAGTTCGCATTTAAAAGACTGAATTTAAATAATTTATTACTTTATGCAGTGTGGCTGCCTGGTTTTGAAGCAAATGGATTTTTGTAGTGGGAAAGTTTAAAAAAAAAACCACAAACCAAACGAGTGCAGAGTACTGGCTTCTAATGCTCAGCTGTAATTTGGAAGTATATACCGTGTATGACGCCTTGTTTCACGTGCCAAGGGTTAAAGAGGAATAATTTTTTGTAGTCTTCTAAAGATTTATCCACTCACTATCCTGTAATATCCCTATTGGCTGTGGACTAGGTCATGTTAGGAGTTAGGGACTAACACATAGGTTGTGCCAGCTAATAATTTCTAATCTTTAAAGTGCGGTTTGTCCAGTGCAAGGAGATAGAGGGACTCAACTCCTCTGAAATAATTTTCTTCCCTGATAGAATTATATAAGGGGAAAATGAAGTTGCGTTACTGTCTTACAAAGTAAAAGTGAGAAGCTGATTGGGATTGAAGAATATGCGAAGTTGAGTGGAAAATAAAAGTTACTGCTAAGAATAGGGAGCAACAGGAATAGGGAGGGGACACAAGTGATTGCAAAGTTCGCATGGATTTCTTCAGCACTTACACTTCTGTTTCTAGCCACACTTAATTACTTTAGTTCCTTGCCTTATTAACTGGAAAGTTGATGGCTAATTTAGCTGAGGACTGTGTTATCCCTAGCACAGAGATGTACACTAAAAACTTTTTGTCAATGGCTTTAAGACTTAATGCCTGTCGTGGGCAGAGACCCCAACTGTGGCTTCTTTCGTAACTTCCAGGTTGCACTAGGGTGAGCAAGACTGAAATTTTAGGCACTGTACTGGAATCAAACTGACCCTTCTGTAGGAGGACGAAATAAAAGATGAGATTTGCTGAGAATTCTGGGTGAGATTAATGTCCTTACTGTCCTTGTTACAAAGGAGACTTCATGAGCTATATTGGTTAGTCTGAGTAGTACTGGAATAAATCCATTCCTGACACTTCACTGTAATACTTACTGGCATGCTGGATTGGTTACCTTCTTGTTTCAAAATGTGAGCTGTTCACAATGTCTGTTGTTAATGGAACTACTAACTGAGATGTTATTTTTGTCAGGGCAGTCTCACTTTACAGGCTTTATCTTTGCTGTGAACTTCAGTGTTTTTCAGTACTGATGTAGTTACGCTCAGCAAGTGCATTAAAAAAAGAAACATTATAGACTAGGATTTGTTCTCTTTTGACACTTCTCTGTAGTGTCTATGTCCAGTTAGCTGTTTTGAAGCTTCTACTATCACTTTTTGTAGACCTTTTCTTTTGGAACTTGATCTAGCTCCATTATTGGACTGCTGAATTGTAGTGGGATACATCATCCAATTTCATATTGCACACACTAGCCCATTCCTCTTGCATGAGCTGTTTTGTAGAAGATTGCTGCTTAAGGAAGTACTTTTTATCACACTCTTGGAGTAATCTTTAAAAAAAAAAACAAACGTAACCCCTAACTAAATGAATACAAAACCCCACCACCCAAAACCCTCAGTGCAAGACAGACTACTTTATTCGATTGCTTGTGTCAGAAAGGAAGGAGGTTTATGTTCTTGTCCCAGATCTGGAAGGAATGAATGCCATCACTGACGACCTGAAACGCGGAATATGCCAGTGTATGTGATTAGATTGGCAAGTACCATTTTGACATTTGCCACAGGGGCAAGCTGTGTTTAACAAAATCAGTTTTTAGCTGCTACTTAAGTCAAGCTATTGTATACTAACAGTAAATGACTAAGTACTTTTCAACAATATGCCAATAGCTGGTAAAAGCAGACATAGGTCTCTTCTCTTGACCTGAGAATCGTCTGGGGAATATACCACTTAATTTGTATTTATCAATGCTAACAGAGTAAATTATCTTTCTGCTGCCAGCAGTCAGAAAATTTACCTGGCAATTACGAACCCTCAGGCCACAGCAGCAGACTTAAGTTTGAGTGTATGTTCTAGGCATTTACTATGCCACACACAAACCTGTTTTTTACAAGTCTAAGCACCATTTGGATAAGCCCATTTTAGTGTTTCTGCATCTACCACTTAAGTTTTTACTAAAGAATGGTTCATAAAGCATGGGTAGCATTCTTGCAAGACTCATTGACAGCTAATGGAGCATACATGTACAGGATCAGGGAAGGGCAAGTCATCGTCGTTGGGAGCCTATTTCATTATGGGAAATCCCAGTTAGGTGATAACTCAGGTTTCATGCCCCAGGTCTGCAAAACACCCAGAAGCAGACTAGACTGAGAATGCCCTTCTGCTTGATTTGCAAACAGGAAATGAGCACTTTGGCAATGCAGTGACTTCAGTGTTTTGGAAGAATACACAGCAAAGACAATTGCCCACTCTTAATATAATCTCTTCTTACTGTAGCTGGCTTGCTGCTGATGACAGCATGCTTCTCAAGAAAATATGGACATGAGTCCTGGACTGGGAGGGAATCATAGAATAGTTTGGGTTGGAGGGGACCTTTAAAGGTCCTAGGTTTTGCAACTTGGAATGACTTCAGTTCCATAACATCCTGTGCATAGCGTGTTATTTAGAAAATACTGTTGTTTACACAGTTAGAGAAGGGGAAGAAGACTTGTATAATCCCTTCATTTTAAGATACCTAGTAAAAAGAAAACACTTTTTTCTTCCAACCTGAGTAGGAATCATCTTCTGACTTCTGTACGGTTTTAAACTGTGTTTCCCACTGGAAAGTTTCTCTCCCACTGGGACCTTCATTTGGATCTTCTTTGCACCCTTTTGTCCCTTTTCCACGTTTTGCTTGTTATACATGATCTGCTTTTATAAGGGGCATCAACTGGAAAGTCTGATCCTCTGACCAGTCAAAGTCAAATGGCAGAAACAAATCCAACATTCCTTATTGCCAGAGTCCCTCACGTGTTGTGTTAGTGTCCTGCTTGACAGATTCAAGTAACATCCCATACTAATTAACCTCCCTATATACATTCCATCCCCCACCACATTCTTTTTCATGAATAAGGAGGAAAGAAGATTAAATATTCAGGAATTTTTGGCGTTCTGTAGAGAAAATTCTTTAAAACTACACAAAGCTCTTGATAGTATTACTGAAAGAATAAGTTTGTTGTTTTTTGTGTAAAGACTGTTCAGGCAGGCTTAAAGGTGTATTGAGGCTGTTGAAATTGTTTTTCTCTGCTTAGATTTATAAGGGCCAGATAATTCCTGCAGTACTTTCACAAAAATACACTGACTTGTGTCTTTTGTAATGAGGTACCTGAAGATTGATCAGTCTTGACAATTTTTTTTTTTTTAATTTTTTTTTTTTTTTTTTCAGTGAAAAGCCCCAAAAATCGGCATCTGGTTTTAATAACTTCTATTTCTGGATTGTCTAGTTTGACATATTCTGCCAGTACCCTATGGGGCAAATGCACTTTGGTGCTTTGTTCGGGATAGTGAATAGCTGTTTCAGTGATGAACAGTGCCTGAATAGCTAAAAAGCTCCTTCAGCCCGCGGAAGCTTGACACATCATGTTGCTTCTGTGACTGCTGGTAAAGGTGATACAGTAAAGGGGCAGAGGCCTTTATGCCGTTGCCTTCCTCTGCTCTTCTTCCACTGCAGTAGGAACAGCCTAGGAGTGGCCTTCTCCTTGGAACAAGAAACCTGTCCAGGCAGGCTGTGGGAAGATGAGTTTAAGACTGCTTGCAATTTCAGACAGGAAGGTGATAGCAGGCTGCTGGAAGGGAAGGACAACCTCCCTGCCAAAATACAGATTACTCCTTTTGATTCTTGGGGTTGAATTTTCTGAAAGTGGTCTGTAGGACCCAGTGTACTGAATATTCAATAGCTAAAGTACTAAATCCGTCCCAAAGGCATTTAACAGAAAATTATACAGGTTATAGAGAAACCAAACTTGGTGGGGAAGGCTGAGGTTGTTGTGAATGTTTAAAACCAGATGTGCTTAATTAAACCTTTCATTGTTTGCATAGGGAAATAGGCGATCAGTGGCATCTAGCAATTCAAGAAGCAATCTTGGAGAAATGCAGTGATAATGATGGAATTGTTCATATTGCTGTTGACAAAAATTCACGTGAGGTTAGTGTCTTCTGAGTACAGTTTAATGCTTTGTTTATCTCCCTGTCTGTTGGACTTCAAAAAACCCAGCCTCCTCTCTTTCTTAATGCAGGGTTGTGTATATGTCAAGTGTCTCTCTCCAGAATACGCTGGAAAGGCTTTCAAGGCATTACATGGTTCTTGGTTTGATGGTAAGGATTGGGGGTTTGTAACAAAACATGGGTGGGAATGACAGAAGATGGGTGCAGTTGAAATTCTTTTAAATGGTGAAATGTTTTATATCTAAGGTATTGAGCTGTAACAAAACCTGGATCTTTTTAGTAGTTATCACCTAGTAAACTAATTTCAGTGTAATGATGTGTTTGTGTGTTATTATATATATGGGTTCAAACTTAAACACGGGAAGTTTAGATTAGATATAAGGAAGAAGTTCTTCCCAGTGAGGGTGGTGAGGCACTGGAATGGGTTGCCCAAGGAAGCTGTGAATGCTCCATCCCTGGTGGTGTTCAAGGCCAGGCTGGACAGAGCCCTGGGCGACATGATTTAGTGTGTGGTGTCCCTGCCCATGGCAGGGGGGTTGGAACTAGATGATCTTAAGGTCCTTTCCAACCCTAACTATTCTATGGTTCTGTTAACGTCCTGTAGCAATGTGTAATAATACTGAACTGGAAGGTTTCTCTTTTCCTATTTCTTTGCCTCGTAGGAAAGCTGGTAACGGTAAAATACCTGCGACTAGATCGGTATCATCATCGTTTTCCCCAGGCTCTTACTTGTAACACTCCACTGAAGCCATCAAACAAACACATGAACTCTATGTCACATCTGCGTCTTCGGACAGGCACAACTAATTCTCAGGGAGGTTCCTGAGAAGACTTTCTACAACTTCTAGGACTGTTACTTGCAACAGGAATTTTCCTGTTTGGCTGCCGTCTTCCTTTTTTAGTGCTTTTTGTATGTAATACTTTAAGGAACTAAATAAAAGTTTGAACGTTCCAGAAGTCTTGTTTCCAAAGGGACTTAGCAATGAGGCAGTAATACTGAGCTGACAAAAAGAAAAAGAATTGCTTCAGGACGTTTTCTGGGGCTATAGTAAACCAATGCATTTAAGTTTTGCATGAGGAATACTGACTTCATTATACATTTGCAGATGTGGTGACTGTATTTTTGCACCAAGAAGTGTTTTTGATAATACAACAGCATGGAGAAAAGACGACTTCCTGTATTTCCATAGTTTCCTGTGAAATAATCTTGTGGGTATTTTGTAACAACCAACCTACAGTTCCTGATGGTGAATACGTTAAATTTTCTTTTTCAGTCAATATTAGGGGTTTTTTTGTTGCTGTATAAGAATCTTTTTCTGCAGCTAAGGGATGGGGAAAGTTAATCTGGCATTAGTGGTTGCATATAAGTGTGAGGGAAGACGAACCGAACGCGGATGTACTAGGTTTTGTATATAAATGAAAATGCTGGTGGTGGCAAAAATGGTTGTGTTCTGTGAGGATGTCTGCATTGAAGCAGTGAATAAGCTTCCTATTTTATTCAAAACCTAATGTTTTACATGGTTTTGGCTGTATCATGACAAGAGGCCAAATACCTTAAAGTGTTAGATACAGGTTAAATATCTTTTATAGGTTTTATATTAAAATACCTGACTATGATTTTGTGTGAAAGGTCTGATACCAATTGTAATGAATTCAAATTTGTGAGCAATAAAGAAGCAATTGGCAGATACTGGAAAAATATTTTGTGGAAAGCTGTATTTATTATTACAATTGCCAGGGCTGTGACAAAATACCATTGGGAATAAGTGACTTTCCCAATACATGATATCTTGTTTTAATGAACCAGTTACCTATTCAAATTTCAAAAGGTACATACTTCCTTGCAACAATTTTGGCTGATGCAAACTAGAATTCTGGCTGACAGTAAATCTTGTGATTCCAAGCTTGTAGATTTACTAACACTGACCTAGAAGTACAAAATTGTTGCTGAGAAGCATAGTTGCAAATCTAAGATTATTGGCTTTACTAATCCCCACTCCTACAACTGTTTTACCTAATTATCCAGCTGAATATCCTGTAGGAGGTGAGACTGGAAGCACACCAGTCCCACAGACTTTACTGAAACTCACTTTACTTTGTAGATATGATGGATTTGCAGCATGAACTTGCACAAATAATGCACGTTTTTCTTATGGTTAAGTAAACATGATGCACACTATTCTGCAACAGAAAATCCTCTTGTGCCTTACCTTTGTGCTTTTGTGGGCACCATGTTTATTATTGGAGAATTTGTTAACTGAAAAAAGATTTTAAATCCTATCCTCAGTTTTATGTCTCAGATGCTAATGAATGAGTATATATAATATATAATCAGCCATGCAGAATTCTACTTACCAAGGACAAGTACATATTTTTGATGGGTAAGTAGATTGTGCCAGGACTGGTAGATTTTGATGAGTTTTACTATATACATATATGTATAATATACATGTATATGTATTATATATGTATATAAACTAATTTTGTTGTATTTGATGTGCATCATAGTGATCTGTTAACCTGACCTTAGTGACCCCATCTTGTGACCTGTTGCAAGAGTGAATGTAAAAATAGTTGTGGCATTTTAAAAGGTCGCCTCGATGCAAATGCATCTATCTCGCTTCTTAAAATATATTTCTTGTAAACACTGTACATTTTATTATTGTAATATGTACTATTATGCAGCTTATTTTACCTTAAACTGTTAAGTTGACCAATCTCCCTTCCTGCAAGACAGAGGGGAATGTGTATAATAACTGAACATTTGAGGAAATTCAGATGTTTGTTGTAACTTGTTACCCTGTCCTGTAAAAACAAACAAAAAAACAAACCAAACTCGAATTAAAGGTTTATTAGGGGTTTTTATATGTGTCTCACCTTCTAGATACATCAGTGTCTCTCTGCCTTGGGTACTTTTTTCATCTGGGGGTCAGGGGAGGGCATGAATTCATTGCAAACACGTGATTTTTAATGTTTGTTAGGACATGAAGCTGAACAGGTGCTACTGCGAGCTGAACTCGCCACTTAACTTCATTTAAAATGCCTGTCAGCTTGAAATTTGTCCGGATTTTGTATATATGGAGTGCAGAGGTATTACCTTGATCTTGAAGTCCAGCAGTGGGGCCACGCCATCAGGACCCCGTAAATGACCGAAGGGGGAAGAGTCTTAGTGTTGTGTTTTCAGTTTATTTCTTGTATTTTGAAATAGAAGAAGTCCTCAAGCAAATTTTGACAGACGAGCAAAAAACAGCCTTTTTTCTGTCATTTCGTTTATACTATGCTGTTCTAAACTTGTATTGAAAGGTTGCGGGATAGGAAGACCCAAGAAGGGCGCTTTAAGTTCATGATTTATATGCGTTTGCCCAGCTCATCTTTAGCTCGCTCTGTGGCAGGGGAGGAATTTCGCTGTAGTTTACCCCTCGCCCCGCTTTCTTTTCCTTGTCCCGTACAGAAGGTGGTCAGTAATGCCTGTGTCCATGCCCCTGCCCGACAGCTTCGAGC